>NW_021940208.1:52109100-52112564 GCF_001715985.3 Manacus vitellinus | reverse complement strand
AAGTCTAAAAGATTGAAAAAGAATAGGAGACAATATATTAAATGAGGTTTCTGACTTGAATGTGTCAATTCAGGCATGGATTTTCTACCTAGAAGCAGACCTTTAAGTACCAGGTTTCACACATCAGTTAGCAATTTTCCTGCTATTTCACCATAATTATAACTTTTACTCTGTTCTTTCCATTCAATGATTACAAGCACTGCCCATATATGAGCAAACAAATGTTCAGCCACGCTGAACATCTATGAAAACAGTATTCATATTTTGCAGGGAGAGAAATGGGAAAAATAAAAATACTTCTTAAGATTTTCCATGAAGTTTGTGGTAGAATTGCAAAGGAATCTGACTTTTTTAGTCTTTAGCTCTGCACAATATTTTCTGGCAAAATTTTTGACACAGTGAGTGAGAAATATTGTCATCATAGGAATGGATGGAAATTTCCAAGGAACAAGTTGTTTATGTCACTATTATATAGGGGTAATTAATTACAGAATATACACAACTCCATGCAATTTTAGTTTCATCTTTCTTGATGTTTTTTGCTTTACCCAATCATTACTTTTCAAATACATTACTAGACCTAAAGGACCAATTCTAATATACAGAGTAAAAAAATGAATTGACATGATGAAAACTCTTATTTTCTCTGTTGCTGTGCTCTGACAGATATTTAACCTGAGGGGGAAAAAATTAAATTCCAAACTAAGAAAACTTTTCCCAGTTTGCGTAAATCACATAGAGAGGAAATAGTGTTTCTTGGAGACATAATCTTGAATGCCAATATTCATAAATGGAGAAATCCCAGGCTAGAATTTTTTATCAATATTTCCAGAGATGGAAGCCTTACTGCTTCTGAATGTTCCCCTCCAGGAAATTAAAACCTTCATCTATTTGTGGGGCTTCTGCATTGTCCAAGCAAACTCTGTGAGTGGGGATTTTGTTGCTGTTGTCATCATGCTATAACACTCAAACTTTTGAAAGTGTCTCTCCAGAATCTGAGGGAAAATTGAGCTGATAGGATAACTCTGTGTGGGCCTGGAAAGTGAGTTGTCCATTTCTTTATTCTACAAAGCTACATCTTACAGGTAAAACTGTCTGTAACTATCAATGTATTCATTATCTCTCCAATTAACTGTACGTATTTAGGAGGCAATAACTATAGTAGTGGTTTTTTCTTTATTACTGCCAATAATAACTGAAGTGAGAATTTGACTTCTAGCATGCCAAAAACCGGCAAGAATTGCAGAAGAAACAAAATATTCTGACCAAACTATAATTGCTTGGACAACCACCTTCCTTTACCCAAGTGCAGTCTTCATGAAAGCTCTGCCCCAAAATTGTGAGTTAAAAACCAGCAAATAAGCAGTGATACATACATTGCCAGATATGTCTGAAGTTTGCTTTGGCAGTATGTGTAAGACACTTCTTTAACATTAGCTGCATGAGATACATAGTAGAATTCCTATTCCACTATCAAAATAAGCAGAAAGCAAACACCAATTTGATTTTTCAGAGGAGTAACATAGGTGTAACACTTGATAGGAATCCCACTTTTACTTTTTACTTTCAAAATTAAATTCAGATATGAAGTTTGCATTGGAGTACATTTGCAGGGTCATGTTTTAGCCTTTCCTTTAGGAAAAATGTCGATAAACTCTTTTACCTTTTTCTTTGTTCCCTGAAGCACATAACCTCTTACATACCTTTGACATCGTTTTGTATCAATTAGCATGGAAATCAGTCAGCAGATGGACATGCTCACAAGCAGAATGATCACAAATATAATTTCCATAGCTAACTGGTCTGACAGTTGCTGAAATTTGAAAGACAAACTAGTATTATCCTCCTCATATTTGTTGTGGAGCCATGCATTTGGGAAAAATGTTGATTTTTTCCTTTACTACACACTCCTGCCAAGACATAACTACTATTGACAGCAATGTAGAAGCAGATCTAATGATACACAGAATAAGATATTAAATCAATATTAGATAGAACAATGCAGAACTTAGAAGTAGGTATTTGCTCCAATGTAATCCTCAAAATTACATAGGGTTTCCAATCCCTAGGAAATTTTAAAGATTGTACATACTGCTTGAAGTAGGATGTTAATCCCTGTGGCTTTTTTCCCATTTAGGTATTTATCCTATGTTAAATTCAGAATAGTTTACTAATAGTAGCCACACGTCTCAGGTTTTATATACATAGATATTCTCAATTTTTGGTTTTTTTTTTTGCTGAAGTGACAGTCAATGCTTTCTTTTGTAATGACCTTTTTTGTCAGATCTCATGAGTCACCATCATTTAGGTCTCTACATGCAGTGATGGATGAAGCTGGTCAGTCCCCAGTACCTGGAAATACATGGGCTGAATGTAACAAAAAAGGATAGCTTTCTGAAGCATTTCTGCGAGATTAGTGTCTCCTTTGTATCACACTTCCTGGAACAGTGGATTCTTATTTTAAGAATTTTTGCAGGCTAAGGGCACATGATCAATCTATTTCTCCAGCTGATCTTTTCATGTTACATTAGTAAATAAACTGCTCAATATTTAAATTAGCAAACTACACATTTTTTTGGAGTCCTGGTCAATATACTTACATAGAAAAACATTATTGTGTCTACATTATGCCAGGTACTGTTGTCTATCTTTAAATGCGTATACCTATGCATCTATCAGATGTACAATGTGTGATAAAACAAAAGGAGCCTCTAAATTATACACCTTTGGGAATCTAGGAAGGATTCAGAAGGATCCAGAATCTAGGATCAGATGTCAGATGTGATGCCTGTGATCCCTGTGCAATGCCTGAAGAGTTGCAAGCCTGAGAAGACATTTGTGAGCTGCTGAGGGAGGACACTCCTAGAAACATGGCAAAGGCAAAATGCTAGGGCTGGGGTATTTCTGAAACTTCATCTTCTCCGGAAATGAGATAGGGGAGGCAAGGCTGCAGGTGGATTTCGCTCTTCCTACAGGCTTGAAAACCGAAGGTATGTAGAGCTATTAATTTAGGTATAAAACTGGAGTTAATTCTTTGTTTTAAAATGCAATTATTGATGTTTACAGCAAATGGGAGACTTAGATTTAATATATCTTAAGCCTAATAAGTATTCTAAGTTGTATCTTTTGCCACAAAATGGTCTGCATGGTTTGGGCTGTTGCCAATGTCCTTAACAAAGTATTTTAACCAGATAGCACTCAATAAGAAATTTAGGAATCTAAGAAAGAAGACTAGAAGAGGAGAAAGGAATGGAACCTAAATATCAAGCTCTGTAATGAGTGAACCTGCTGATGTGCCAGTAGAATAGGACTTCTGTGGATCAGAGCCTAGGATTCCCCAGATTCAGCTCAGGATTAGAGGGGCATCAACTTCTCCTGACAGGGTAGAAAGTGCCACTCCACTTAGCTCAACAGCTAAGGAACTCTCCTGTAAGTAGAAGTTTGATTTGAATACTTAATTCAAA
>NW_021940208.1:52104361-52107946 GCF_001715985.3 Manacus vitellinus | reverse complement strand
ATAGTTGAAACAGTCCACTAGTGACATTTGAGATGCAGCTTGATCATCTCTCATCATCCTCACTTCTCTTCAGGGTTTGCTACCACATAGTGTATTGGAAGAGAGGACTTACCTAAGATCAGATAGTCCTGGAGTATTGAAATGAAACATGCTGAGAGGAAATGATGAAATCTGTATTCCTCATGCAGCCTCAAACAATACAGCTGGATATCTAATGTGATATGATGTGACAGCAAATATGGAAAAAGAGGGTAGGAAAATCACTAAAGCCACCTGAAATATATTTGCCTCTGGAAATACGTGGAAGATCTCAGGTAATGCTTTCTTGAAAAAGTCAGAAATTAGAACAAAAAGACAAGGCAGAGCAACATTCTTGGAGCAATGATGTATAGTATTGAAGCACAGTAACAGTAGACTCCATTATCCAAACTAAACACAGAATAGTGAATGAAAGTTAAAGCAGGGTGATGAAACACTATGTCCAGTGTTAGGTCATACAGATGAATTTCAGTATTTGTGATGCTTTTTCTTTCCACAGAAGTAATACATTTTATTACTCTTCAATGGAAGCCAAAATAGGTGTCATCTTAAACAAAACTATAGGATAATCAAATTAGAATAAAAGAGTTATTTTATCAACATGATCCTCTGTCATGAAAAAAAGCAGTTTTGAATCACAGGTGGCATGCTCCCAAATATATCGAACCAAGACATCTTGACAGCAGAACAATGTTGTTTATGAAAACACAAAATCAAGGGAGGTGTGATTAATTATGCCTGTTCTTGGAAGATGTCAGAATTGATTAGCAGATAAATGGCTGAATGATTCACCTCCTGCAGGTCAAAGTGATTGCACAAAGCTGAAATTAACATACTTAATACAGGGGTTGCCTCAGCAGTTATCCCACTGCAGAAGAAAGCACTGGAAAGTGATATCAACTGCTAGCAACCCCTCTAGCTTGGCTTGTGCTAGCTCTTGATTTCACAGGAGATTAGAGTTCAAGGAATGCTATACTAATCATTCTGCATGCAAAAGATAGAGATTTTTTTTGAATTTCAAGAATAAATGTATTTTGGGTGACTCCTTTTGCATCCTTTCTATTCTTTCTAATGCGAGTCTTTTTCAAAAAGCTAAAAGCGAAACGTTGCTTAAGTTAAAAAGAAAATGTGCAAAAAACCCACTGATATTAATGAAGTAATAAGATATTTGGGAAGTTAAACTGCATATAGATCAGTATATCTGGAGATCACTCATTCTAGTGTATAGTAAATAGCATGTAGTATATGTATAGGAAATAATACATGAATGTGTTGAATACGTAGAGTTTTGAAAAAACCTTGGAGGTATAAGAAGTTCGACAAAGCTTATAGAAAAATTGTACCATTTTACCAATCTCCCCCAAAATGTATTTCAGTCAATTTCTTTAAGTATTATTAATATATATCATAATTTTTAACTTCTGACATTGGACGTAATTGGAAAAACACTGCAGTTATTTCTAGTTATTTCTACTAATTTTCTTTTTCACCTATAGAAATGAATTTAGGAATTAATCTATTTTGGTGATATTCCCTGTCATACTCACAACTGATACTCTTCAACATTCTACCCTGAACATGACTCCTAGACTCCTGAACATGCCGTAAAATAATCTATCTTTATTTCCAGAAAAAGCAGCTCAGATCAGTAAGGGACATGGAAACCTAAATTCCAAATAACATATTTTCTTTACTAATGAGATAACAGGCAGCTAACAGAAACTCAAGCACAAAGATGACCAGGTCTAGAGTAATTTGAGAGATAGGGTGTTTTGTTGCTGGTAGTTTTTTTGTTTGCCTGAGGTTGTTGGCGTTTTTTTCTTTGATGTTTTGTTAATAGTGCTTCCTTTAAATTGCTTTAAATGGCATGAAAATTTACAATTTTTTTGTAAGATAATTGCAGGCTCTATAACTATAAATTTTCTGCAGAGTGTGGATCTGCTGGCTGCAGTTGTACCTTGCTTAGGTTTTAAATTACAGATGAGAAAGTAAAGTGCCTACTTGAGAAATTATCTTAAACATTGCATCTTTGCTTTGCCAGGCTACTGCGGTGAACACTGCAGAACAGCAGGAGGTTACAGAATGCAGATAATGCAGAAAGAAAATGCACTTTCTACTATTCTGCCCTAATCCTATTAAGAGCAAACATCAGGGCAAAAGAACAATGTGGGTGGCATTATACCAGATGCTTTTATCACCTACTGGAAGACTGTAACTTTACAATGTATCTCTTATCAATTTAATAAAAGAAATAATTTTTTTCTGTCCAGATATAAGAGAGTTTTAATACTCCAAACTAATGTTTAGATTTTCTTAGTAATACCACAATTCTCTGGAGTGTGAATAGAAAGAAAATCTAATTATTTCATCATCTAATTTGATGCCTTTCATAATTGTTAATGAACTTAACATCACTGAATCAATTCAACAGGGATCCTCTAAGTCCAGGTGTTAAGCTCAGCTCAGTGCTGGGACTAGCAAGCATTGTACACAAACCCCTTTCTGCTGTGAGCTGGTTAGCTAAAATGTTGCTAATATTGGCTTTTTCCATGAATCCAGGAGCTGGTGAGTGACTAGGTGGTTAAACCTGGTCTAAGCTCTGTGGCTGTGTTGTTGCAGACAAATTACACCATAATGGTACTTGCAACTTGATTTCAAAAGAGGTAAATTCAAAGTTAAATATGGCCAAACTAATTAGTGCATTAAACTGTTTTCCACACTGCATCTTTGAAATGCTGCATCAGACAGTAGCAGGTGGAGGATGCAAGTCAGCAGGACTAAGAAGACAAAGATTTGGAAGACGATCAGGAGCATGAAACTAGCTGGAAATCCCAGCTTCAAAAAAACTGCCCTTAGACCCACAGTCACTAAGGTGACGGGACACCTGCTTTGGGGATCCAATTGGAAAGGGAAAGGAGGCAGTGTTCTTGCACCTACTCTCTGTTGCCTTCTTGTGTGGACGATGAAGAGAAAAAGGCAGTTTAGTGTGCTGCTAGAAATGGCTCCAAACCATTGAAACCATTTGGATTTGTCAAAAACTTGACAGATCTCTGCTGCATCTTGTGTCTGAATTTCAGCTGATAACACTGTGCTCTGAAGTCTTTATGTAGTTGTAACCAGTCTGTCATTTGGAAATTGGCTTGCAATTTAAGACTTATAGGGCAGAGAGGCATCACAAGACATCAGGTGAGCAGAGAGAGTGAGCACAATGCACTCACTGACATAAGGCAATTACTGAAATTCCAGCGATATTTGAAATAATGATTTTAGGCATCATCTGGCCACATTTAAGGTCTTCTTTTGCAGGTATATGTACCCAAAGAAGCAAGAAAAGTAATTTGAAGTCTTATTAAATTAAAAACAAACAAAAAAAGAAAGTTGAAATCCCTTTCAGCGGGGTTATATTACATTGCCACTGGAGATGAACAATAATTAAGAGCAACAGAAAACTGACAGATTAATGTGACAGTACACTGGTGTCATGGTTTGAGAGCCTCAAAATCCAATTCCCTAGTCTAAGCCCCCTCTCACATCTCAACCCAATGT
>NW_021940208.1:51913486-52103001 GCF_001715985.3 Manacus vitellinus | reverse complement strand
CAAGAGCATGATGCTGGCGCAATAGCAGAATAATTCAAAAACTATCAAGATTTGACTCTCAAGTCTGATTCACCCTTGAAAATGCTGTTTAAACTTGATCATCACATTACAGAGCTCTTTTATTAATATAACTGTTATCTGTACTTGTTTTTCTAAATGACTTTAGCAAACCGACGACAGCTATGGGAAATACAAAGGTTGTCTATAAGATTTGAAAATGCATCCTTTGTTTCTTTACAGAGAAAAAATATGACTCATTCCATTTTACTTTTTTTTTTTTTTTAAATTTTTTTTCAGAGAAGAGGGCCATGTCATTACAGTTCTCATCCATAGATGCATATTGCTGCCATTAGAAAGGTTGAGGCTTGATGTGGGAGAAAAAACCTTACTTCCTACAGACAGGAAAATATGCTTTTCACCTACATTTTTTGACATTAGAGAAGCCAAGAAATGACAACATTGCAGCTTTCATAATCTCACTGTGGCCCATAGCTGGTGACATTATCACACAACCCTTGTTAAGCATTCTTATGCCATTTTTTAAAACTGTGATACCTCACATAACACTATACACAGTTGTATTGATCAGTAATATTTAACTGGTATGTCTTTACCTAAGCACTGCTGAAAAATGTGAAAACTGCCAAACAGACAGGTTTGCCAATCTCCAGATTTTATTGTGGGTATCAGAATGTTTATTGCTTTTCTTAAATATCCAGTAGCACAAGACATGTGAGCAAAGGGTAACTTCTTTCCCCTTTAAATTAAATAATAGCAAGTAATTTGATTCATTTGCAATCAATTCTATCAGCTAGCTGAAGAAAACGGATCATTACTGCAGTGTGCACTATGGAGATACAGAAAGCAAGGCAAAACTTTCAAAACATTTTGCTATTTAAAAGAGAACCTTTCAAGGGAGACACTGATTTGACTACTGAAAGTTTTCTGTGGTAATAATGCACTACTTTATTTCCCTTTTATGCATGCACACTCTGAGGCTGCTATGGGTATATCTATATGGGATGATAAGACTCTTAGTTAAATAAAACCTGCTGAAAAGCTCAAATGTGCCAGCTGGGGTATAGAGAAACTTTGGACCAAATTAAGGAACAAAAAAGCTTGTTCTGAATGTTGAGAATAGGACTTTAACTCAAACAATCTCGCACAAATCAGCATGTCTACGTTCTGAGCCCAAAAGTGGAACCAGCTTAGGCATTGCTGCACCATATACTCCAGAGATTCCTATGCTGAGGTCAAAGCCTGTGCAGCCATAGCAAAGGATAAAGTCGTCTTTGCAATGGGCCCCAGGTAAAGAGAGAGCTTAACCTAGATGGAATGGATAAATCCTTCACTGGTCCATTATATCTATAGCATCAAACAAGGGTTTGGGCCCCTGTTTTCCCTGCTAGTTTGCACACCTTGCTCTTTTTTTGAAGGCATAGGTATATGTGTTCTTATACCTAAAACTCCTATTGCACAAATAAAATTGACCTAAAGCAAATACTCTATGAAAAAAGCAAAGTCTATTATTGTTCAGCTTTTGATTCATTGTGACAGCAAGAAACAAACTGCCACCTTTGTATGCCATTACCAAAACATCTGGTTTGCATGAAGAAACAAATTCAGCAATGTCAATGACTGCACAAATAAATACTACTGGGCATGCTGCTTCTTCCTTACATATAAAAGGATTCATGGTCTTTGCTTATTTTCTTCTGGAGTTCTTTACTGGTTTAGGTACAGAACATGAGTTTACGCTAATTAAAACAACATTAGTTAGAACAGTGCAGATTACATGTATAGAAAGGTTTATTTTTGATTAAAATTGTCTTATTTAAATTTGATTCTATGCAACTTCAACTAAACTGAAAGAAGGCTAATTTAAAATAATGAGTTTTCAAGCTTCACTGATTTAGTGAAATTGTTTGAAATCATACGTCATATTGATCACTACTGTTTTTTATATAAATAAACACTAAAGCTAGATTTTCATGTGCCCTACATCTAGCATGAATAATTTAGCTTGATACTTGAAGCATTGGCATTCAGTGCTGCCAATAATTTATAAAAGAATGTTAACTTTCTGTGTATGTAAATGCCCACCTAAAGTGGAACGCCATTCCTTTCACCATCTGTGATCAGATTCACAGGTCAGTCTATCCTTGGCTTACACCATACAGACACGTAAATCTGTTAGACAGAGGTCCTAAAGCACAATAAAAGTGGTCACAAAAATAATAATCAGAGTTAGTCTGTTGATTAGAGTGAAAGATATCTGTATATGAATTAGAATGAGAAGTCGTGCCATTTTGGTAGCACAAAGCAGGTTAATTAGTTCTCCCTCTTGGTGGCCTCTTAAGTAAAGAAGGCGACAAAGTTGGAGAAGGCTCTGGAGAGTATGTCATTTGAGTGGCTGAGGGATCTGGGCTGGTGTATCCTGGAAAAAAAATGAGGCTCAGGGGAGACCTTATCTCTCTCTACAACTACCTGAAAGGAGACAGCAGCAAGATGGGGTGTGGCCTTTTCTCCCAGGCAATTATCAATAGGACAAGAGGAAATGGGCTTGAGCTGTGCCAGGGGAGGTTCAAGTTGGAAATCAGGAGGAATTTCTCCACTGAAAGCGTGGTTAAGCATTGGAGTGGGCTGTCCATGGAAGTGGTGGAGTCACCACCCCTGGAACTAGTTGGCATAGTAGTGTTTGGTCAGAGGTTGGGCTCAATGATCTTGGAGGTCTTTTCCAACCTTAATGATTCTGTGATTCTAAAACTACTTTACTGTTTGTATTTGAAACCACTGCTGGATCAAATCTTGTATAAATTCATTGAATGATTTGTGTGCATTACAAATGTTTTCTCAGTTCCATTTGTAACACAAAGAGAAATTAGTAATATTTTCACATATTTTTAGAAATGTTTAAATTCTATGGGACCTCTTGAGATACTGTAGTCCAACTACAAGCAGGATCAGATAGATCCAACACTCCTGGAGATTGTCCAGCCAGGTTCTGAATATCTTCAGGGCTGGTGACTCCACAACCCATCTGGACAGACTATTCCAGTGTTTGACTATCTTCAAAGGAAAAATTAAATTTATTATGTTCAGATGTAATTTCTTGTGTTTGTTTTCTCTTGTCCTATCAGTGGGCAATACCGAGAAATGGCTGGCTTCTTCATCTTTATCCCTCACATCAGGGATTTACATGTCTTGAGAAGACATGAAACTTCTCTTTTCCAGACTGAAAAGTTCCATCTCTCCTGTCCTGGTCCTCCTCCCAAGGGTAAGTCTTGGTCCAAAACTTCCCTCTGGCCTCAAGGGTGTGGCGAGGATCCCTAAAGGACAGTTTTATTGGTAAAGATCTTTTTTAACTGGGAGGGAATTTTTCTCTCACAGTTAGTGTGAAGTGTGTCTGGGATCTTCCCTCTATCATTGCCAGAAACCACTTATATGGTTCGGGAACTAAGGTTAGTCTGCTACAGTTGAACAGGGCCTTGCTACAGGCTTGGTTCATCAAAGAGTAGACTGAGGAATACTCCTACTTGAACTGCAACTGTATAGTGTGAACTATACTGGAAACAGTGTATTCACCCCTTCAGATTTCAGGCAAAGGGCTGAAAAACGCATCCAGAACAACCTGGAGACCTGGTCTGTAGCTGGTGATAGCTACAAGTACAAACGATTAAGGAAGGAGTAATGATCAATGCAGTAAGAATTATTAGTGGACAGCTTCCAAATAAAGCAAGTTAATAAAAATGAAGTCTAATTAAGTCATACTCCCTGTGTCTTATCTCTACCTGCATGCCTGATGCAATGGCTTTCATTCAGGTAACCTGTTTGGAAAGCACAAAAGAAAAGAGAGTAGTTTCTTGCCTCTACTGGAAGAAATTAAGTAGGAAAATGGGTTACAAGAAATTCTACTGGTAATGTGGGGGTTTTAGGATTTCTGTGGAAAAAATGAACTCTGACATACTTTGCATTAAAACTTTTTGGGTACAGAACTGCTGAAAAGTGATACTTTGTACTTTCGGTTCCAGAATGTATGAGGCTACAATTTCTCAATTCCTATGTGTTCCAATCAGTTAAAAATATAATTACCATCTCAATAAATGGTTTCAGTAACTTTACTAATGTTCCTCTTTCCTGAGGGAGTGCTCATTGAAGCAATATTCTCCTGAAGATGGCATGAGAAGCATCTGGGGCTCTTTCTACCACCATTGTCATTCAAAGGCAAAAAGCATTCAAGCAGTAGGTACTGCTTTTAGATGGAAGATGGAAATGCTGAAATAAATAAAGAATTCTGGTAGGTAGAGCCTAGTCTCCCATGTAATTACTGTGAATTTTATGTATTACCTAATAGTAAGAATAATTTAATTTATATATGGCTGTGGGATAAGTTTTCAGATTTTTGACTGCAATAATAAAATTTATCTTTGGTATTTCTGCTAGAAAAAAATATATGTGCCTAATTTTTCAGAATGTTTCTTTCTCAGCCATCCAGAAAAATAAAATCTGTCCTTTCAACTCTTCTCTCACATTTATTCTCTTTACTTGGGACTTTATTGCAAAAATTTTTAAATGGAGTCCAGGCACAGATCTACCAAGTAGGAAGAGAGAAGCTAGAAAAATGGGTGTCTGTCCATTGACACAGTGCATGATGTCCTCTCTACTCCTGTCTCCAAAACATCACCACTGGCAAAGTATTAAAGAGATTTTGCTATAATTTTCCCATAACACTTCAGTTTTTATCTTATGTTTCTTTATTTCTATTTGTTCTACTGTATCCATTGTTAAAATGCTGTTGACATTCACAGAAGAGAAGGAGGGATACTTTTCTTTTCTGAAGGTATATATTCTGGGAATAAGGTAGGGGACTAAGGATTTTTTTTAACATTACATTATCAAAAAGATGTGGAGAATATGAGATTGTGCTGAATATTAAAATATTTTATGTGTGTTAATAATGTTAAGCTCTACTTGCCTCTCTTTTAATTAATCAGATGGGATTATATTTGTCTTGCTCTGAGATGAGACAATGAATGTTACACAAGCACTTAAGCACTAGGTGTCAATGGATTGGCCACATAACTAAGGAAATAATTTGGTTATGGAATGTGGAGTTTCTACCAGATCTTTGCTAATTACAAAGAATGCTTAGGAGCAGCTGTTAAAGAAAATTGTAAGCATAATATTTGCTTAGAAGAGAAAGGTTGAGAGCTAGTCAGTCTAGCAATATCTTGGAGGGAGTAGAAATCTAGGAGAAGAATCCCTTCATGAATGGAAAACAAGATGGCCTATTACTTTGTTATGTGATTGAGAAAAACTTTCTGTCAGTGACACAATTATTTATAGTTCCGGGGCTTCCCATGAAACAGTTAAACCCTTTTTTTTTTTTCCCAACTGTTCTGCTATGACTTCTGTAATGTGCCCAGAGCTGTAGAAAAATATCTGTGTGACTTCCACAGAAAGTTTGTGTTTGAAATATCTTATCTGATGACAAATTTTGACTTCTGATGATCTTTAGGCCATGACTGTAGGAAACTCTACCACACACTTATCCCAAGTGTTTGAAAATTTCTGTGTTTGTCTTGTTACCTTACAACAGACCTTCCGTATTGTGTCATCACTGAATATCAGGTTTTGAGGCTCTGCTGTTCTTTTTTTTCTCCAGTAATTAAAAAATCTACTTGATAGTGGTCTCTCTCTCTACTTATGTCTTATACGTGAAGTGTGTCACTCCATCCATGACACCTACCCAGTTTGAATCCATTTAACTTGAACATAGTCAAGTGGCTTTTTCACAATTGTATTAGTATCCCACTGATGCATATAAAAGGATTGAGAATTATACTTTCAGTTGATTTCTTCCTTGACAAGCATTTCTAAATTACCACTTGGCCTGTTTTTAATCAGGTTTGAATTTCTGTCAGGCTGAGATGTATTCTGTGTTTAATGAAGCAAATTGTTGATTAAGGCCTTTGATATCATTAAAATTATTTGGCCCTTATTTTCCATTCTTTTTACCTCTGTTATGAGAGAATTATGCTGATTTGGAATGATGAGGTTGACAGTGATATTTGTAGCAGACTTAGTCTTTATTGTCCTGTTTGTACAGCCTTTATTACACTAATACAATATACTCCTTATTATACTAGTGCAATTTTTTTCTTCTACGGCATAACCAGAAGTGATCCATATATTCCCTTCAACATCCTAACTGTCAAACCTTTCAACCTCAAAATAAATATGAAGAAAAAAGAAAAAAGTTTTGTGCAATCAGTGTCCACAAAATTGTACATCATCCTTTCTCATTGTTGTGCAAAAGATAAAATGACTAGTTTGACACCCTTTATCTCAATTAAGTGCAGGCTAGGTGTTATTTATGAGTTCCATATCATTCTTGCTTTTGGTAAAGATTATTTACACCCATCCTAACTTTACCCATCAGCTGTATTGACTTTAAATGTAATTGAATATAATCCTAAATTCAACTGGAAATCACTTTCTGGTGTCCAGTCCAGTTCCTACTGTAGGAAACTGTTAAGTACTATCCATTTTCTAAATTTATTAAAAAAATCTTGACATTAAAAGATTGAAAATTGGAAAAACACCCCCCTAAAGCCCATAGTCTATTGCTATTTTTGCTATTCTGCTTCCCATTGATATTTACTAACTTTTTCTTTCAGTAGTTTTAATATGCACTGGGTACATGGCCAAGTTAAACTCCTTTACTTTTTATATCATAATTTTTTAGTCAAACAGGTCTTTTTTTGCTGCAGTGATTACCTCCTGTTGTACGCACAGACAGCAGAATTGTCCTACACTTACTTAGGCTATTATAAGGAGATGTTATTTGCACTTCATATGGTAATATCTAAGTTCCTTTTCTCTGCTTTCTCTGTGTTTGCTCTAGCATGATCTCATGTTTTCTGAGTACAGGTGATACGGGTTTTATTCACCCTTCCACATGAGCTTTTTATGATGATATTAATAGTTCTCTATCTTCACAATACCCTATCAACTGATACATTCTTGACTTTTTTTTTATAATTATACTATGCTGTTGAATGATAGTTTTCCCACGATTACCTAATGGCACAGAATCCAATTCTCTTTTCTCTCTTCTAACTGATAAATTCCATTTCAGAGCAGAAATTCTCAGTATTTAAGTGCATGACCTCGCATCTTATTCTCTTAGGCAGTGTTTTCATTTTTTTGAATCTTCTGATCCTCTGCAGTATGAAGGTTATCACTCAGCTCTCCCTCATCTCCAGATGTCATAAGAAGACTTCCACTCCTCGTCCTAGAGTTCCACATTTATTGGAATGTTTAAGTGGCTTCAAGATCTACTGAGGAGCTCTGGTCTATATATGCTCTACATACTCAGATTGTATATTTAGACTACTCATTTTTGTCCCCCTCCCCAATAATTCAGTCTCTTCTCCATTTGATGGGATTTTATTAATCCCTACCCTCTTCTGCTGTAGTAACAAAATTTATTGCATGACATCCCTTCGGATGATTTATACTAATCCAGAGAGATTAGATCAATTGCTTCTCATCTGTCTGACAATTTATATAGCTCTTCATGTGAACAATAAATAAAAGTAAGATTTGTTTAAATAAATGTCCAAATAATAACACAGAATTGCATACTAATGTAACCCCCAAACTAGAACACTTCATTTCTTTTTAAGTCTTTGATGAAAAAAAAAGGGTTTGATGCCAAAATCCTTCATTCTTTAATTTGTTGAATACATTGACGTAGAGCTGATGGAAAAAAAAGATTCCCTTTTGTGATTTATTTTGATGTTTGTAAAACTGTTCTCACTCTGACTTGGATCAAAATACAGAAATTTTCATGTTTGCTTGGAAATAGTATGGGATTTTGGTGCCAGGAACATCTACCTGTCTTTCTATCTTGTGGCCCCTGGAAGATCCGGAGCTAGTGGTCATGGCATCCAGCAGGTGCTTTATTGAGGAACCACAGAGATGAGTTGGCAGGATACCAAGAAAAGTTCCAGAGCTTTTCTGGTGGCAGATTTCCAATGGGATTTCAGCACAACTGGACTATTTTAGCAAAAATTTGCATTCTGAGGAAATAAAAAATCCCAAAGTAAAAATATTTTCTCTGAATTTTCTGACCAGCTTTAACGTTAATTGTTCTTGCTATGGGAGAAAGCAGATAATGTCTGGGTGATACACAGAGTACAAGTTATTTACTGTGATGGCACTTGCTCTAAACACACTTCTGGCATGTCCTGGTGGGGTCTTGATGGCACTAAGGACCCACCTGTCCCTGCCCAGCTTCTCTGGGGTTTCACCCCACCATGCCCAAAGCCCAGGACTCCATGTCAGCTGCCCAGGACCATCAGTCCCTGTCTCATTAATGCTGAAGAGGGGCTGGTCTCCTGCTCCCCACAGCTCTGTCATGCCCAGCCATGGGGACACATGACAAAAGACCTCCATGGCTTCCAGTTTAAGTTGATGCTGACTTGCCAGATTGATACTTTGATGAGATGTGCTTTTAACCTGGTTTTCTAGCTGGATTGTAACCCTTTCTGTTATCATGGGTATACTGAGATCTCAGAGCTGGCAGCAAGTCTTAGATGGTTAGTAAGGCCCATATTTATCATAACTCTTGCTGTAGACAAGAAGGAAACAGGTCTGGAGAAGCGAAGTGCCTTGCCAGTGTCACAAGAAGAAGACACTAAGTCCTCACAAAATTTAAACTTTTCTCACAAATAGCAATCTCACAAACTCATTTTAGACTATAACTTACTCTGGATTTATATGGTTTGATGTAAGTGAATTAATTTTATTTGGAAGTCTTGTCATAAGGCAAAATTGAGGGCATAAAGTACTTAAACTGTAGCTATATATGTTCTATTTTGATAAACCTAAAAAATTGGTCTAGGATTGAAAACAAAATTATTCCTTATTATTATCTGCTGTAAAGCCACAGTTGGCAGGATTATTAACCCCATGTAAATGTCTGGAATAATGTCTACTTGCAAATTTTAGAAGAACTATAAACTATAATATAGTTTATAGTTTTTCAGTGTTTAGAAAAACTTCATTCTACGAAGTTGATCCAGCTGAAAAGTAATAACCTAGGTAACTTTTTTATAAAAAAAATTTTTTTCTTCAGTTCACATAACATTCCCAGTTCAGTTTAATGTAGGATCAAATTTATGAGCTGGAGCACTGGGTTGAAGAGCAAGACAGATATTGCAGAGTGTTGAAAAACAACCAGGATATAATGAGACAAAAATGTGAGTATTTCAGCTGGTATTGCCTGCAGAAAAGACATAAAGGTTAAGTGTAGCTTTCTTTTTTTTTTTCCTTATGTTTACAAACCTTTCTAAATATGCTACTTACTTCCTTTTGTCTATAAATTAAACTGGTGCTGACTCAAAGGTATAGCTCTTAGAGAGAAGGCAATCTACTCCCTTTTTGTGGTAGTCCATTTCGCTATAGAATATTCATACCCAGCTTGGATCTCCAATGTGTTTCTTGGTAGTAACTCAAAAGTTGTGCTTTCAAGGCTGCAGGAATCAGTTTGAGAATTTAAGAAACAAAGATGAAGAAATATCATTTCTCAAATGTTCCATACAATATTACAGTTATTTAGGAAATGCACACTAACAACAATTATAGTTCAGGTTGTAAAATTTCTGAACTGAAAGTTGCAACTAAAACAGTATTCAGGGCTTCATCTCAGCTTCAAATCAAATTCACATTTCAGAATATTGATATTTCCTTTCAAATCTACAGTTGCAAAAATATTTTTTATCCTACCTAATATACCTAATATTTAAAGCTTACACTCCAAAGCACAAACCAGTTATTAAGCCACAGGAGGGATGAAGAAATGTGTCCTATCAGCAATTTATCCTGTATTTGTCAATGCTGGAACATTTTGGTGCTTTCTGAATCATCTGGTGCTAACCACAGTGAGACAGCATACCGAGTAAAACAGGCTAATGGTCTGATGCAGTTTTTATGAAGCTAAGTCACAAACGGAGGTGGGTTTATCCTATAGATAACAATGCCAATTACATGCTTATTAGTACAGCTTGACCTAGTTTTCTTTTGATTTTTGCAGAAGGTGACAACTGAAGCTAATCTATGACAACTATTGTTAAAACACAAGTATGGCAGCATTCTAGAACCACATAACAGCAAACACTTGTTTCTGCTGTCTCCAAATATCTAAGTCTCTATACATGTGCAAATTTTCTTTTGTCTTTTTATCTCCTAAAGTATGGCAACACTAACTCATTTCAGTTCTGTATATTGCCACAGAATATATACTGACTGTTTATTGCCCTGTCTGCCTCTCTAATGCATTTATAAACTCAAATAACTGCTGTACTGGGAATTACACTACATCCTAGAAATTGCGACTTTGAATGGACTAAAGCATGCTATTTTTTTGGCTATTCTTTTTTGGGTTTTTTTCACTTTTTTCTAATTTTTTTTATTTTCACTCTAGAAAATATTCTTTTCATCTCCATTTGTTTTTCTTAGCTGCAAAAAAAATGAGCGAAGACCTCAGAGGTTGTCTTCCCAGTATTACTTCCTAGCAGGACTGTGAGGTCTGAAATATTTCTTGAACCAACCTTACTGTGCTTTTATTCAGTCTTTTTGATCAGTTGGTGTGCCCTGCAGAGATGTTATGTTACTCCAGTGATTTACCATCTTTACGCTCCTGAAAAATAAGGAAGTCAATAATATTAAGTAAACTTCTAGCGTTCACCTCCTGTAGACTTTGAGTGCTTCCTGTCTTCATGAAATACGTTTTTCTTAAAATGTGAACTCTTCTGGCTATAAACTGTGATGTTTTATGTCTTAAAAATCCTGGATACATTTATTCGTCTTTAACAAAAAACAGCTTGGCAATGCGTTAGGTGGCTAACCCTGCAGTGCATGGAGAGAGGCAGGCACTGTTAACTGGGGTGCACCTGTCCAGAGAGCTGGGCAAAGAGCTGCCTAAGCAGACTGGTGGGGACTGCAGAGGTGGCAACTTGCATTTTTCTCCTCTGTTGTCTTCAGCACCCATCTGGGATTGAATGGAGAGATTTACATTATCCTAAGGTCCTTAGCCTATCACTAGAGTTCCTCTGAAAAACAAGGAGGACTAGGGCATGTCTTTGTTTCAAATAAGCTACCAGTGAAGATTATATTTGAGTGGGATGAGTTTACTTGTTTGTGGAGGTGGGAGGCCTGGCTTCAACGCCTTCCTTTGCTTAAGAAGGTATATTTCACACTTAACTGAAATTTCTTTAAACACCAGCTGTCCTGGGTTGACCTTTTTTTGAACTTCTTTCATTTTGCAAAAAGCAATAAAAGATTCATTGCCTCAGGGGCATGGATAAAGGAAGAATGCCTGGATCACAGGGCAGCACCCAACATACCCAGGGAGAAGAAAGAATAGCAGAAATGCCAAGTCAAAGTAAGGAAAATCGAAGCATTAAGGCTCTGTCTACATTAGCAATTTGGTTTTGGTGGCAGTGCAATACTGAGACAAATCCCTTGATTTCCCCTAACAGTGGTTTGTTTCACAAAGAGGTTTAGGTACATTCAAATGAGACTCCTTTCAAGGATAATGACATTAGAAACTCTGCTTCAGGTGCTCACCAAATGCAGTCTAGCCTCTAATGGGAAAATAATGGTCCCAAGCAAAGATTACTTCTTCCAGCAGATCGAAATCACATGTGGTGAGGTGCCAGGTCGAAGAAACTGACTAGCTTGAATTAAACTCCCAAATTACATTTATTATAGATGTAGAATTCTCAGAAATTCCTTTGATCTTCTCTGCTCCTCTAGTGCTGAAGTTTGGATCAGTAGATAAATAAATTCACATAATATTGGACCAAGAATGAAAAGTTAGATTTTTGAAATAGATAGGAAGAAAGAATTTGACCAGGAAAATGGATGCTTCCTAGACACCTCTAATATTACACTCATTTTAAAGCGATATGCAGAAAACATTTTTTAAGATAGGAGCCATTGAACTGAGAGGCAATGGGAAACAAGAAGAGTTTAAGTACCATTAACTCATTTTAATGTAATTTTCTTTAGTTCAATTGGTTCTTGAACTAACAGCCCTGAATACAAGATAACACATAGTTTTTCATTGAAGATATATAGGCTACAAGTACACACTTATGTTCCAGCTATTGAAAGTATGGTTAATAGAATTTCTGAATGCTTTCCAATCATTCCTTTTGATACGTACAGCGTCATTTGGGGAAACTACATTATGCATTTTTAAAATGCCTCAATGACCACTTGTAAATTATTTCTGTTGTTAAATGTACTTCTGTTTTCAAATGCAAATGAATTATTTAATAGGATATATTTCAGTAAAATCACTATTTTTCTATTACAATTACTGTTTTACCTTTTTAGATAGTCTCCTAAGAAAAAAAATCTGGCAATTTAAAATCACATAGAAAAGTAGATCTTGGATTAAACCCTATCAGTTTTTAAACAGAACTGGTTTTCAGTTACATTGAAATGAAATGCTGATAAAAACAGTAGTATTAAAAGTATTATACTGTATTTTAGAATGCTCTAAATCAGATAGTGTAATCTAAAATTGCATCTGTATTCATCTGCTTTATGTCCTACTTCTGGCATGGTTTCAGCAGTTAATAAGAGAAGAAATATATAAAACAGAAACAATGCCTAGAAATTCATAGTTTCTTGGAAATCAGGATTAATTATAATGGCATTCATAAAATTTAAATCTGTCTCAGAGAATAGTTGACACATTTAGTTGATAAAGGCTTTGGAAAAGAGGGTGTGTCCAGCAACATATATTTCCGGGATGACTAGAGCCTTGACAGAGGCTTGCAGAGACTTGGGTTAACAATATTTTCAGACAAAAACAAGGAGTTTAATCCAATAAGGAGAACTACAGGACATCCTATTTCATAGCAATGCTTGACTCAGAAATACCTTGTTCCCAGAATGACATCCAAAATCTAAAGTTAGGTACATGGGAGGAAGAAACATTAAAAGAGGAGATCAGAAATGCAACTACTGAGCAGGGCAACCCCTAAACCTGGCTGACAGAAAATGCTGGGAACATCCTGAAATTTTGCCACAGGGCAGAGATAAGTACTTGGCACAGGGCAGAAGGCTGACATCTCTCTCTAAGCACAAGGTACATAAAATTATATTTCCTAACATCTGTGTAACTTGACCTTTTATCTCCATGTGATGGAGTGAGCAGGCATCTTTCATGTGAGGGCAATGGAACAGTTGCTCAGGCAGCGTTAAATCTGAAGGTTAGTGTAGTGTGCATGGAAAGGCACAGGTTCCTTTAATCTATGCTAAGGAGCTGAGTGTGTTGTGTACAGCAGATTACAAGATGATTGCATAAGTTGAAGTATTTTAGTCACAATGTACATGTAAAAATCATAAGCTGAAATTTGTCATGAAAATGTGCATATCTATATTTACAAGCAGGCTTTCACAACTAGGAAATTTAATATATCCTGTAATCAACAATGACATGTGGTATGCAGCTACTGGAAAGTGCAAGTTGCCAAACTCTGGACCAACTACTTTTAGTATGGAACAACAAATAGTATTAGCTCTTGGAGGAACGTAAATTAAATAATAGGAAATGAATTACTACTAGTTAACCATGTAACTAAGTAGGAAATGTAATGAATACTTAAATACTGTTTTAGAAATCTATCACGTGTGGTCAAATCAGGTCACAGCTGCTAGTAAGTCACACAGCATCCAGAAATGAAGTGACAGGTACTTCGGATAAAAGAATAATATGCCAAACAGTTCAGATGCACATCATATCACCCAATTTCAGTCTAATCTTCTGTGAGCTTAAAGAGTATTGAAATAAATACGAAAGTTTTCCTTCTGCCACAGCAGCAGAAAAGTAGAACATTTTTTTTGTACGTTAGTAACAAATTACATTTTGCATCATGGTGACATTTGAAAGCCACATCTTTCTGTGTTGGACAAGAGTCCTACCAACCATTCGTAGAAGTCACTTCTGTTCTGAAGATCTTACAATCTAAGCATATAAGCACAGCTGATAGATAAAACAAAAGGTGGGGAAGGACAAGAAAAGGAGACACAGGAAAGTAATACGATACCATTAAATATCAATCTGTTATAAAGAAATATATTCATATCTCTTGTATCTCTGGCTGGGCTAGGACGTAGTTGGTAAAGGAACACATTTTTAGATGGCAAGGCTATTGTTCAGATTGCAAGATACTGTCCTGCTTTTAGAATTCAAGAATCATCATACTGTGTGTGTTTTTTTCCTGTAGGACTTTTCTTCAATAAATCTATGGTTGACTTGGAAATAAAATCTTAGTATGTTGTAAAAACTGACTAGTTAGCTGATTTAGGTTAGTATTCAGCAGCTTTTCTCTTAGAAAGAACATGTGGTTCAAATAAGTCATAAATAGACCTAGCAGAAGAATCTGGGGTATTATTAGTTAGGAATTTGCATTACAAGTGAGCTATTGATGAATGACAGGAGACACAAGGTGTCTCTGTTAAAGGTAATGTAATGATTAGTATGCATAGTGAAAAAACTACAAGTTCAGTTTTGGAATCAAAAAGGTCTGGACAATTTTTCTGCATGATTAGCTAAAATTAATCTTGGTATATGAAAGTTTAGAAGGTCATCCATTCTTATAAGATTCAGTGCACTTTAGGTTGTGGTTAGATACTGAAACTGTATAATCCAAGCCATTTGTGTGAATCTATACATACATATATATATATATAAACATTTCTAAAGGAAATTTATATATATATATATACATATATATATATTTCTTCAGATAAACTATTTATTGAAAATGTCTCACAGTTGTTCATAGTTTTTAATCTGAAATAAGTGAGGCTGGTTGGACTGTCTGAAAATACTACTTCTCTCCTCCTTTGTTAATTACCTTGACTGCCTAGTATGAACTGTTTTTTTAGCCTCTGAAACCCTCCAGCTGGCAACCGGAAAAGAGTAAGCACAAAATCTGCACTACAATGCAGTGTGCTTGAGTGGTGACTAATGTGCTTGAGTTAATTTGGATACAGAAAATTCACATTTATTGCAACTGCAGTTAACAGGATCCCTCCCTTTTGCCCTGTCTTTGAAGTTTGAAACTGAGGACTCCTTCACAGTGGGGAATCCTGATCTCTTTAGACTTTTAGACTACTGTTTTGCATTACATACATGGATAAACCTGTATTGTCTTACTGTGAATCTTCAATAAGGGTGTCTGATCATACCCAGGTGTGGTGGGAAAAAAAGTGTATTTTCCCCCTGGAGTTAAAAAAATGGTAACCCCCGAGGGAGTGGTGTCCCTTGGGGTTGATCCAATCAGTGCCCCTGAAAAATTAAACATATCACAACAGACCGGAAAAGAAGGTTGATGTGGTGGTAGTTGGAGAGAAGTGGTCATGTTCTGAAGCCACGAGGAGAAGGGGCGGGAGCCCCACTGGGGGCCACAGCCTCCAGCCCTTGGCTGACTACAGAAACTTGGAAACAGTGTTAAACTGGACTGAGGTCTGTAACTGAGAAGCTGGGAGTTTTTCTCCACTGTGTGTGGGCAGCAGAAGACAGAAAAGCGGTGGCAGAGACAGCAGTGAACGGAGACTATGGCTGAAAGCCAAGAGATAAGAGAGAAGCAGCAACGAGGGCATGCAGCAACGCAGAGAGATATCCTGCAAAGAGAGAGAAAGAGAACCGGCTACAGAGCAGGACTAAGCTCTACAAAGAGAGTTTTGGGGTAAGAACTGAGCCAAACCCCCCAAAACCCTTTTGAGGTCCCTCCTAAGTGGAGGGGGTGGACTCCTACTGGATGGAACTCCTAAAATACAACATGCAGCAGAGAGAGGATCTGAAAAGCTCAAAGATGTCCTGGAGCTGGACTGGGACGGCTGGATGGAATGAAGAGGGGGTGACCTTGCTCCCCCTTACTGCTGCTACCAGGTTGGTAGCTTGAGAGAGAGCACAGGAGCTCTGATAGAATGGTTGAGGCAAAGACTTTCCACTGAAAGCTGCCCTAACGTTCTGACTCAAGGGAGCTTGAATCCCCTGAGGAAAGGGACCGTCACGAAGACCCCCTGCACTTCGTGATATGACGTGGTGAGGTGAATCTTTGTCCCGGTTATCACAGTCCACAAAAGAGAGAGAGACCTTCAATTGGAGCCAAAGGCTGAGAGGGGGAGAGGAGAACTCCCTTGTGTGTGTTGGAAAGATATCCAGCTACAACAGTCCAGCTACAACTGTTGAATGGAAGAAGAGAGACACTGCTGCCCTAAGAGTGGAATGGATCTTTCCTTTTCCGTTCTGGACTTTTATTGGAGGGAGAAGAGATCTGATCCATTGTAAATACTGATTTATCATAGGAGAGATAGTTAAGATTGTATATATAATGTATTATAATATTTATTTGTGTAGTGATTGTAATATAATTCCCTTTCCCCCATATTGAGTCTTGTGTTGCGTCTGGAAAACCCATCTCACACTGGGGTGAGACGTGGGAGGGGGGCTTGGACTAGGGAATTGGATTTTTAGGGGTCTCAAACCATGACACCACGAGACCACTTCTGTCTTTATAAATGTCATACTGACACCTTGCTTTTCTTGGAGACTAGGCAAGATTAGATCTTTAGAAGATTAGATCCATCTAAAGTTACCAGCTAATGGCCTTGTCCTCTTTAACAATAAATAATTTTGGAATGAAACTCTGTCTTTTCACTGCATGATGTAAATTTCTCTTCTATCTTACAGATGTGTATCTTGAGCATCAAGTACAAAGAGGGATATAAAAAGCTCCAGCATATAATTTCTATTCCCTTACTCTGGGAATGGTTCCTTTTGAATTTAGTTTCCAAAATGTTTCGGTGAGGAAAAGTTTAAACAAACTAGTTTCAGAATTGCTTTTTTCCACTTGTTTCTTTTAACACCTTTATCTGAATTTTATATCAGTGTATAAATATTTTTATTCACTCAGAATTACCTTTTCAGGAATAAGTAATTTAAAAAGTCATAATTTCTAATCCTAGGGAATATGTGCAAAAGCATAAATTAGTGACATTGCACTGGTGGTAGTCATGCTGGTATTTTCTAACTTATTTTGTTTCTGACTTTTTTGCCTTAGTAATGTTCTTCTAATATAGATTTTGTATGTGTAATATATTTTATTATTCCTTCTTCCTTTCCATAATATTTATTCAGCTGTAGTCTGCAAATTGGCTTTGTATGCTTTTGTGTCTTTAAATATTTGCTCTTATAGGAAGACTCCTACATGTACATTTCTGGTGATGATTCTAATGAGGTACCCCAGCCTTCAGGGCACAGTTCTGTCAGCAGGTGTTCCATACAAAGCAATGTTCAAGCTTGCAGGTTATCTTCACAACAGTGTAATTTTCTGGAATGATTCAGCATGCAGCGGGGGAAACGCTGGCGTAGGGCCCAGAGAACTTAAGCGTCTCTTTTTCTTCTGAACTAATATTTATAAATTAAATCCCACATGCTTTATAATATAAGTTGAAGGTTAATATTACTAATACCAGTGGCATTGTACTGGCAGTATTTTTATGGTGGTCAATTTTGCTCATTAAAAAAAAAAAACAACTGCAGAAGCCCACTCCTCAACCCCAAAAGTTCAAGTTATTATTACATTTGTGATTACAAAAGCAGAGATGTTTAATGTCAGTTTTAAGCTAGCTAGATTTGCTTGCAGGTCTCTCTTTTCACTCTATTTTTTAGTTACAAACAAGAAATAAACCTGATATTATTCACTCTTCTGACTTATGCAATGATTATTCACAGTGGCCATGCATTACACAAAGACCTCTTTATGTGCTTGTGGCAACACGTATACTATATAAAAACACCATGTATTTTATATACATCATAAATTTCTTTTCACTCACAATGGGAACTTATTAAAATACTGAAAAAAGAAACAAATTATTAATTCATTTGGTATTTAAAATCCTTTATAGTTACAACATTGTTTGCAAAATAGAGTATGAATTAAAAATCTATAATTAAAGACTTTGAATTTTAAACAGAATTTTAAAGAGAATACTATATACCTTCTTTCCAAACTTCCCTATTACAAGTTCATGCTTATAATAGAGGAGATTGTAAAATTTTAGTAAAAAGAAAAATCATCTTGTTCAAAAAGTCAATACGTCAAACAAAATTTTAGTCAAAATGGCGCAGCCTTTCTTTAATCATTATTTTTTAATTTTTACAAATTTTCTCAATGAACAGGTATGATCTTCTAAAGTTTACAGCAGAGAGCAAAAATTGTTGTCATCTCTGTATGCTGCTCCTTAGAATAATTGCAGGCCTGAGTCCAAAAGTGAATTCCATAAACGATCTTTGCTGGAAAGCATTTTTAAATGATTTTCCAGCAGTTAAGTGTATCAATCATCAATCTACTTTTTGACAGTGTTCTTCCTGGTAAAATCAATATTAAGTCACACAGGTAGTACACAGTTTGAGAGATTTCCATTTCATACCAAATACCAGGAGTTATTGCCAGGAAACAGCTGGAGTGCTGCCCTGCATAGACAGGAAAGCTGAGATACAGGAGCTGGAGGCAATGGTGGGGAGGCAGGCAGGACTAGTGAAATCATCAATTATAGAACAATTTGTGCTTAAAGGGACCTTCAAAGGTCATCTAGTCCAACTCCTCGGCAATAAGCAGGAACATCTTCCTTTTGATAAGGTTGCTCAGAGCCCTGTCCAACCCGACCTTGAATGTTTTCAGGGATGGAAACCACCTCTCTGGGGAACATGATCCAGTGTTTTACCATTCTCATTGTAAAAAACTTTGTCCTTAAATCTAGTGTAAGTTGACCCTCAGTTTAAAACCATTTCCGGTTGTCCTATTGCAACAGGTCTTGCTATAACATTGTAGAAATCATGTGGTTGTACCTACATGGTACGGCCTACCTCACTTTAGTTTCAATATCAGCCACATGCCAGTCATCTCAGTGAGGAGCTGAATTCAAGCTAACATACCCACGGTGGTACTCAGTGTCCTGCTGGGGTATCAGGTGTGTGCAGGATCCATCTGCCAAATATCATGCTCCAGGAGCCATAGGCAAGGGAAGACCAGAACTGAGAGTGTCAGTCAAACTGAAGTGTGAGGGCATTCACCCTGTCAAAGGGTTATTACTGACACCTGTCATGTATCTTTGGGAAGCTTATGGTTGAACAAACAGTTAAACGTACTTCCCTTTTACTTCAAAATTCTCTTATACTTAAAAGATCCATATATTTAAAAGATAATAAAAGACCATCAAAGCAGAAATAAAAAAAAAAACCAACAGATGATAAACTGAATTAAAAATTTGGACCAATGGGACTACATATTTAAACTAGTTCATAAACATCTTCATTGGCAAAGTAATTTACTATAAAAGAGGGACATTGATGATAAATGTTATCAAAATGAAATGTTTCAAACAATTTTGAATAGGATATTACCAATAGGTTAAATATAAATTATTTATCATGAGTCTTCATTTAATAGACAAGATTTTTCACTGCTTCATTTGAAAAAGGTCATTTAAAGATAGTAGATGTATGCTTGGAAAGACCAGATGAGAACCTGATCAATTGTCTTTTTTTTTTGTTGTTGTTGTATGTATTCAGGAGACTGATCCAGATAAAGTATCCAGACAAAAAGGTTATAGATACAATTGCTATTTACAACTAGTAGCTTATCATTACAGAGTGTTTGTACTGAAGATCCTTGGATTAATCATGTTTTTGCAGGTGTCTTTCATGAGATATTTTAAATTTTTAAAAAAATTCATGTGTTTGCAGAGACCATATGAACATCTACTATTTATAAAATACATTTATAACAGCTTCTTTAAAAAGATTTTTCAAGTTCAAAATTTTCACTGAAACCATATTTTGCGTGAAGAGCAAATGATGATTAAGAATTCTCTTTGAAGTTGAACACTTGTGGAGAATGAAATGAAACATTTTATACATTTGTCTCTGTGCTTTCACCTATCTAAAAGTAAAGAATTTGCACATGGTTTTGAAGAAGGTGGAAGGGAAGGAATCAGTTATTTATCTCATTTAGAAATAAAATTGTGCCATAATAGTGAGATTTTAATGATGGATTTTGTTTTGAAATACAATAGAAATAAATATTACTCAGTGCATGAGAAATCCTAGGTTTCAGGAAATTTGATGTGAGACAGTTTGAAATCCACAGCCAAGATAAATAGCAGCTGCCTGAGAACGAAATAAATATTTATCGCAATGCTTGTCCTGAGGCAGATCAGGGTGCCATAACTACAAGAACAGAAGCGTACCACTCAGTAGTATGACATATGATTTATTTACACAGAACATGAGATAATGACTTCTGTGCTGAGATCCCAGTTCTAAGATGTCTGTTCCTTGACACAAGCACACCATGCAGTCATGCCAACACAAGCCCTGGGTTTCTGCTTGACTTTGGTTCAGCTCTGTGATGGTTTCACTCTAGGCCTTCCTGGAGACCAGCTTGTAACCAGGAAGGAACTAGGAAGGTGATCACGGAAGTATTCCATGCTATTCCTTTCCGTAACTTGAGGTATAAATAAAGCCAACGGGAGGGACCTCGCTCTCTTCCTTTCCGGCGAGGTTCGAGAACGGTGGGTCCCTGTCTCGGTCTGGCTTATCTGGAGCTGAGGCCTACAGTGACTGCTGTTATCTGCCACGTGTGAGGGGAGAGTGCTGGGCCGTGTCCAGCCATCCTGTTTGTTCAAAGGGAAGTGGTGAGATTTTGCTAATTTACCTTCAGTTGGCTGGTTGACTTGTTTGGTCTTTGTCCCTTTTTGTCCTTTTCCCTTCTCCCTCCCCCTCTTCTCTTTTTGGGGAGCTGTTTGGGATTTCGGGAGTTGTGGTGTATAGTATTCTCATTGTATATATCTGTCTCATATGTAAAATATATATAATTTTTGCTATAGCTTTGGCTGCTTAAGTCGTTTTTTTTTCTCTTCCCTCTCTGGGAAGCAGGTCCTTGTTGTCGAGTTTTGGGGACTTGGTGTGAAGCCAGCTCGAAACTTACACAGCTCAGACATCCTGATGAACCTGAGGAAAGAGGAACCACACCAGCCGAGTCCTGTCCAGCAGCCCCAGCCTCTGCTTGTAGCTGCACTTCAAGCCCAGAGTGATACAAGGTGCCTAACACCCAGGCACCTGAGTGGCAACTGCTTTCGCTCTTTATTGCTGTTTAAAAACAGATTGTTAGCATAAGCTGCTGAAGGCTTTGCTGCTTATGTAGCCCCAGGCTGATGTCTGTGATCTTCCCCATATCGATCACCAGTCACAATTTGTTACCTGTGCTACCATCACCTTCCACTCTCCTCCCCCAAACCAGGCACAGAGATATAAAAGCTGCTAATGGCTTATCTGTTTTTTCACTCTTTTCCTGCATGTACCTAAAACACTCGAACAGGACAGATCAAGCTGTGTCACATTTAGCAGTGCTCTTGGCTAGGTATCCCCATGACGTTTATCCGTGAATTTTTGTTCTCTGAGCAGACACCAGTACCACCTGACCAGTGAGGTTTTGGCAGCTGTAGTCAAGGTCCCAACTTCCTGAGTTATGTTTTCAGATGGGCTTTATCCTAAGTTATGCAGTCATATTTCCAAGTTAAATATGTCTGTTACCAGCACACATTATTTCATGAAGGTAGAATTCCCTATCAGTTATATGCATAATTTAAAAAGTTATTTAAAGAAAAGACCTTGTCCCTTATAAAAAGCATGACAGTCTAGCAGGTGGTCTAAAGCTGCTTAGCAATTTTCCTGGTACTATTTTTGCATTCCTTTGAAATAGCTTCAGACAAATAGGATCATATTTAGGTACTTTGTGAATTTTGGTTTGGGGTAATGTATTATGAGAAGAAAATAAATGGCTTTAAAGCTTTAGACATAGGAAGAAACATTCTGATTTCTAGCATAGGTAGTCATTACATTTACTAGGTTTTCTGAGCATTTATGTGGAAATAGTTTCAACTGCAGGCAGCCTGATACTTCATAATAAAACAAGATTGATTTTAGTGATCTGAAAACAGAGGGGTAATTATATTCTCATTTTCATGTTCATGATGTGCACAATTCTCCTATCAAACTTTAATGGTGTTACAAGTGCAAAAACATATGCAAGAACATAGGAAAAACACCACAAAGCTGTTAGCTTTGAAATTCATTGTCAGATTGCAAGTACTATCACTATAAATCTTAACTTTCACAGCCAGCGAGAGCTGCAGGGTAGACTAGAGAAAAAGACAGGCATGGAACTGTGTGTTAAAAGTAACACATACTGTATGTTGCTAAAATATGTATTGTGATTAAGTTAATATTGAACAGGGAATTTTATAACCTTTTCTGATTTTCTTTTCCCCAGGCAAAAATCAACACTTTTCTAACTGCAGTATCCTTCACAATTCATTTTCTGTAGTGTCAAAAGAGGTGTATTAAACACTCTGGGAGAAAACACACTCTCTGATATGGTGGCAGCAGGGTGCATATGGTTTCATAACAATATTAAAAGCTCATCTTTCCTTCTATCTCTTTCCAGGAGTTGCTGTGGGAAGGGTGACACAGAAGTGAGAGTGTACTCCCTGTGGTTGTTTCTCAGAGAGCTGTGAAAAAAGATGGCATGGAGGAGTGCAGGGTGTACTAAGTAACATCTGTTCCTAAATGGATGCAATAACATCCAACCTGCTCAGCACAAACAGAAACATGTCAAGTTAAATAGGGTAACAGTGGGACTCAAAAGCAGGTGGAAGTCATGAAAATAAGCAAGTGGACCACTAACATTTGTGACACCAGTCAAATGCTTAAACAGGCTGCTGCAATCCCGGTGACAAGTCCATTTATTAAAAATGTGGAATACCAGTCATTTTACAAAACGCAGAAAAGAAGTATGTGGAATTGTGATTTACAGTATGTCTTTTTTAGAAGGCTGGAGGACAAGTAAAGAGTTTTCTCTTAGTTTTTGACCCAATCAAAATTTTGAAGGTGAAGATGGACAGTTAAAAAACCATGAAAATAAAAGGAGGGCGAAGTTTACAACCAAAGAGAGAGTTGGACTGGAATTTGAAGGAGTAACCAGAGAGAAACCCTTTCCTGTGCTTTCCAGGGACTAGGTTGTTTGCTTTTCTTTTTCTTTCTTAAGATTAATGATTTTTTTTCCCCAAACCTTTTCTGCCATCTTTATTCAAGTTCGGTATATGCTGTGTATATATTTTGGTTATATATATATATATAAAATCTAAGTATAATTATGCACAGATGTTCATTCCTTTCTCAGAGAAAAAACTCTCCCATTTACAAAAAAGCACCAAATCTGCAAGCTATCTAATGAAACCTCAGTGAAGGAGGGAATTGAAAAACATCAGTCAAAGTAAAAATAGATGTTTCAAGACAAAAATTAAAGATAGCACATGACACAAGTGAAAAGAAATACTGGGAGGCTGATTTAAATTAGGTATAACAGAAAAGTTAGATTTACAGGTAATGTGATTGCTTCATATGACATTTGCAACTGTGATGATTTTAGCCCATAGCTTTACTCTGTGGCATGGCACCACCAACATGTCCTCACCCATATGAGTGCTCCATGCTAAGTCCTCCTTGCAGGAAATCGAAAATGAATCATCTGGTTTGTGAGATACGTCTTCATTTTACAAGTTACTTTATGAAATTAATGATTTAATTAAAAAAAGTCATGGAAATTTTACATACAATTGTTACTGTACAGAATTTATTTTAATTTATTAGTTAACCTTTGATTTTTATGATAACGCATACTATGTTAAAGTAATTATGGTTAAATTATGATGATGATATTAAATATTCCTAACATATTTTAACAGACATGATCATTGATCAGATTTCATAGTTGCACTGATTGTGCACCCTTACTATCCTCATAAATAGATATTTGGTACAATTTTCTAAACTAAATCTCTCTTGCTGTAAATTAGACAGGTTACATAACTGAAATACAATAATTATCCACCTTTTCTTAGAGTAATACCATATTCTATAATATAATTTGAAACTGAATTAAACTTGTTCTACATTTCAGAATTTGGAAGCTTGTATGAATAGTGGTTAATTTTGAGAACTCATTGAAAGCTAAAACACAACCTGGATTTTTTTTTCTCTTTGTTTATTTTTTAAATTATTTTTTATTTTTTGTCTTTGTAAGGACTGTCACATAAACAGACAATCACATAAACAGGAGTGCATGGTGTTATGTGAAATGCAGGAGTGAAAAACAGGCATGTTATTTCCTTCCATTCTTCTCTAAGCATATCTAATTCACTTTTAAATATTTCCTTCCAGGTTATATTTTCAAAACCTTGTATTTCTGTTGTTCTTTCAACTTGTTTCAATTTGTTGAAATCTTTTTTAGTGTGGTATCTAAAGCTGGACACAGCAGTCCAGCTTAGTCTTACCTTGCATGGAGCAACGTAAAATAATTACCTTCCATAAGATAATTATGACACTCAATTATATTATTTCTTTTTTACTTAGCAAAGTGGCCATTGAATTTTTTTGAGTCATCTTTGGTTTCCTTGCTGTCTGGTAGGCGAATCTTTGCTCTTCTTGTTTGTCTGTCTTGTTTATAAAACTTTCCCAACTTTGTATCCCTTACTAAGTGTTATTTCTTTTAGTCTTTTGTTTTTCTGTTTTATATCTCCATATGGGTATGTATTTTCTGTGAGATTGGGTCTTAGAGACAGAGACAGGTTAAATACCAGCCTTCTTTGTTTCAAGATTTTGTAGCAGTAATGGCATATAATTTCCCATCTTTTCTCTGTATTGAAACAGTATGTTCTTTTGACTTAATAGTGACATTTGTCAAAACCAAAGCTTTTTCTATGCTTTTTCTTTCCCTGCCTGGGGTCTATTCTAGAAATTCTTTATGCTGAAATTTGCATTTATTTGAACATTTTTATTGTTCCACTGCTCTCACTTGTTTGCCACCTTAAAGTCACAAACTGTTGCTTTGTGATCAGTTTTATCCATTGTTGTTTTCTACAGTGTGAGTTAATGCCTTCTTATTCAAAACATACTCTAAGAAAGCTGCTCTTAAATATTGCTTTCAACCTTTTTATAACCTACTATTTTCAAACACATACTGCTATGTATTTTTTCCAAAAATATGGTGGTAAAGACCATACTTATAAAGACCATCCATTACTGTTTTTTGTTTTTGTGACTTACCTGATAAGTCACAAATAAGCTTGTTTCACCCATATCTTTTAATTATTTTTTAATTAAATTTTTATAATTAAATCAATTTTGGTTTATTCTGGTTTATTTTCAAACATGTTTTCAGCAGATATTTCTCTCAATTCTTTATAAGCATCAAAAGGCCTGAGAGGATAGAAGTTGTTCATCAAATGTGAAACAAGAAAAAAAGCAGATGGTGCACACATGTGTGCAACTGTCTTCAATTTTTTTTAAGTAAAACTTTATTTCTACACTGATTTCAGACAGTTTATCCTTTTTTTTCCCCCTCTAGTTCTGATAAAGCCACAGTTTGTTTTTTGTAATTATACTCATTTTTTCTGTTTGATCCCTGTACTCAGAGTACAGTCACATAATGTTATTTTACCCAAGACTCCATTTAAATATGCTGCTATTCTACCCTACATCTATGAAAAAGGCCTCTATCTCTCTTTTTTTTGGTAACCTACTTTGTGGACATTTTATTAAGTTGGCAATTCTCCATTTAATATCAGATCTGCGTCAGCAAGGAATACTGCTTTCACTTAATTTCTTCCAAGTATAATGGAATCATAGAATAGTTTGTATTCCAAAGGACTTTAAAGGTTGTCTAGTCCAAGCTCCATGCAATGAGCAGGGATATCTTCAACTAGATCAGCTCACTCAGAGCCCACTCTGGACACAGAACCCAGTCCAGACCTTGAACATTTCCATGGGTAGGACACCTGCCACCTCTCCAGCCAACCTGTTCCTGTGTTTCATCATCCTCATGGTAAAAAGTTTCTTTGTTGTATCTAATATAAATATACCTTCTTTTATCTTGAAACCATTACTCTTTGTCCTATTAAAACAGGCCCTGCTAAAAAGTTTGTCCATATCTTTCTTTTAAGTCCCTTTTTGCTACTAGAAGGCTCCTGTAAGGTCTCCCTGGAGCCTTCTCTTTGGGCTGAAAACCCCCAACTCTCTCAACCTTTCTTCATAGGAACTGTGCTCCACCCCTGATCATTTTTTGTGGCACTCCTCTGGATCCACTCCAACAGGTCCGTGTTTTTCCTGTGCTGAGGACCCCAGAGCTGGATGCAGTACTCCAGGTAGAGTTCCACCAGAGCAGAGTAGAGGGGCAGAATCTCCTCCCTTGTCCCACTGCTTTTGATGCAGCCCAGGACACAACTGGCTTTCTGGGCTGCAAGCACACATTGCAGGCTCATGTCAACCTTTCATCTGCCAGCACCCCAAGTCCGTCTTGGCAGAGCTGCTCTCAATCACTTCATCTCCCAGCCTGACTGATACCACCTGACTGATATGTGCACTGTGTCATATTACAACCAAAACTGAGAATTTTTGTGCTGGTCTTAACTGAAATGAGGAGCCCCCCTCTGTACTCTTCTGTGCCAGCTTCTGTGCACCCTATTGCATCTGTGAACTGCACTTCAGACATATTTCTTTTATAAGCCTCTCCCTAGCACCACCTAAACCAGTGCTTGACCATCTGAAATCAGGATGACAGCTTCAACAAAGGCTTCAGGCACCTTTAGGTCAAGGACAGCTGGCTGAACTCTCAGAAGGTGACAGAGCTTTCTTAGTTCTTTACCTGGCAGCAGCAGGTACCCTCAGGTTTCTCAGACTTGAAATCCAGGCATTTCCTAACAATCCTGAACCTTGTCCCCAGGAGCTCCAGAAGCTCCCAAAGCAGAACCCAGAGATGGCTGTGCAAACTGCCGTCTCTGTTAGTTACACTTGTCAGTGAAGGGTATGTGCCGTGTGTATAAAACATTTCAAAGCAAGAAATGTCTTTCTTAATAAAGAGGGTGAAAAGCAGATCACCAGTTGAAACAATCCCAGCATTTAAGGGTTGTTTCTTTTCACTAACCATTGCAACTCATGAAAAATGGTGGAGAGGGTAAGAAAGAATCCAGAAACCTCAGCTCCAGACTATCCTTCTGCATTAACAGAAAATCTCAGGGAAACTAATAACATAATGCTCAAACCAGCTCTTCTTTGTGAATATGTGAAGGACTTAAGTTCTTGGGCTGCCACATAATACTTCATAAGCCATTTCTCATATCAGGGGAAAGAGAGCGCACCGTGGAAACTGTCTTCCAAATCTGAGAGGTGTTTTGTTTTTTTGTTGGTTGAGTTGGGGGTTTTTTTTGTGAAATCTTATGCTCATTTCCAATCCTCTTGCAATACTTTTGATCAAATAGCACATCTCATCCCTACTCCCACTGTTGTATAACATCACCTCCAGTAAAATTTGATGTTTGTGGTATTCATGACACCTACTTTCTCACTTTAATATTATTAGTTTTGAAAGAAAGAAACGGTCAAATTTTATCAGGCCAAGGGTTTATCTAGTCCAATATCTTTGCTCTAACAGTGGCAAGTAGCAATGCTTGAATAAAATGTACAAATAAAAGGAATCCATTAAATATCCTTCCTTTAAATGCCCTACTGCCCTCTGGTAATCAACAGTTTTGGGATTCCTGCTGACTTATTCCTGCTTGCATTAGACAGTATATATATCTTTCCTGTCACTCTACAAATTCCAGTGCAATCATGTGAAATAGTGTGAAAATAGGAGGATCATTCACTGAGGTGCTTTATTTCACATAGTGTGATATCACTTAGGAATTGAGTATAACCATATACATTGCTCTTTTCTTAGTTGCTGTATAATACAATGATACCAACATAGGTAAGAAAACCTCTGAATTGTAGCTATTTTGTAACAAGAAAATAATAATCAATTGGTATGGTAAATAAATCAAGAGAATTAGAGATAAAAAATTTCTTTATTTAGTTTTATCTCTGTATTTACGCATATATATCTCGACATAGATTAAACGATTTAAACTTGATGTGCACTTTATGGTTTCAGCCAGAAATTACTGTAAAGCCAAAGAAGTTATAGGATCCATGTACCTCAACTCGAGAATCTTCAGGGAAAGATTACTTGAGGTACCGAGCACAGCTTGTGAAAGTAACTATTTTAAAAATCATGAAGCACCCTAATATTATAGATGTGCCTTCTCCTGTCAAGTTGATGTAGCTTTGCTGGTTTAGATTGTAAACTACAAGGTTCTCTGGAAAAAGTAAAAAAAAAAATCAAGTAAATTATAAGAAAGATCAACAAATGCATCTGGAATTTAAATGGAACTGAGAATTAAACAACTGGGCCAGATTCTGCAAAAGCCTGTGCATTTTGTAACTGGTGCTGAGCGTTCTTGACTTCCATTACAGCCATTGAGTTCCTAATGAGCTTACCTACTATTTTAAATACTTTGCAATGGAAGCATTCATCACTGGATAATCTCATTCTTGTAATGACTGCCAATATAGCCATTATGCTAATAAGACAGCTAGAAATGAAAGGAGATAAAAGGAAAAATGATAACTGAAATCCAAAGCAGTTAATGCTTCTAGTTTTAGTTTAATTATGTTCTTCCAAAGAATTATGACTGAATTAGGAAGAAAGGAGGGTAAATATTGCAGACTAAAGAAGAAAATGCTTTAGTACTTGTGTAGAGTCAGAGGCCGTTCAATATTCTCATTTATGTTTTAATAGTGAACTTAAGTAGGACCCCATCCTGAAAGACCTCCCTGAGACATGTTTCAACTTCAGAGAACTTTGGTAAGCTAGGTGCCATTATGATAGTTAGTAGAGACAATAAAATACTATGGCTAAAGGAAACCTTAAGAGTTGAACTGACACAACAGCACACGAAACAGAAAAAAATAAAGTGAAATAGAGTTAAAATGATTTGCTTGAAAGATAATTAAATTATGAAATGGATTAAAATAATAAAGTATGATTTAACATAGAAAAAATGAAAATATTAGGATGGTTCTAAGATGTGTACATGACCAGTTTCTATGGTTGAATACTTTAGAGAAGATCTTCATGAACCCTTTGGACACTAATAAAGCACAAAGTCCATCCAATCTTGAACCTAGCTTGGGAGAACAACTAATGATTTTTATTTTATGCCCTAAAGAAAAGTTTATAGTTACTTGAGAATAATATCACATTAATTAGAGTTGCTTTGTTGTCAGGAATGCTGTTACCCAGCATAATTTGGAATAACAGATGCCTGCACCACTTTAAGAAAAGTGAAATAGTGCAGAGGGAGTTTGAAGCCCACTTTGACCTCATTCTGACAACCAGTTTTAGATGTCAAGTTTGACTTGGGAAGGTCTCTTTCTTTAAGAAAAGATTTTGCCCTGAAGAAAGATTACTGATGCAAACCTCCAGAACCTGAATCTTGTTCATTAACTTCCCTTACAGCAACTTTGCAAGACTCAAAATTCTGTTGACTTCTAACAAGATTTTTTATTTTTTTAATGACAACTTTCCAGGCGGTGATGACTAGTCCTTAGTCATATTCCCATGATGTTTTTCATTCCATGACTTCAACCATTTCCAGCATCCTAGCCTGTCACATTCAGAAAAGTTGGAAAGCTTTTGAATACCTCTCAAGAGTAATTCTTTGTCATGATGACTGCACAGAGCCATACAAGTAAAATGTTGGCAATAAATAAAACTTGCAAACTGCATGAAAGTTGATAAAATAAACATAGACTGCAAGAACAAATGCCTTAAACAATGCACCATTAAATTAGTCTAGGTGTTCTTAAATGGAAAGTTAGAGGCAGTTGCCACATTACAGAAGTCACCATTGAATCAGTTTTGGTTTCTCTCTCATATTACTATCCTCCATGAGGCAACGGTGGACAGTGAGAACTCTGGGGTCACCCACAGGAAAAACAAAAAAAAAACCTTGAAAAAAACTTTGCAAACATTAGAAAACTGTATGTTAAAGAGATCCAAAACAAAATAAAACTGCGACTAACTATTAAAAGATGAAGTCTACATTATCATTGTGCATTTCATGAGATCTTGTTGTTTTTCATAAACATGTCTAGGTTAATGATGATATACAGAATATATGTCAATAGCACTATGCAAGTTGGAAAGGGGAAAACCCATAGATCTTGTGAGTCTCACCACTATGAGAATTTGCATTGCTTATAAGAGAAAAGGGACAGTTTTCAGTAGTATAAAAGCTTGTTAGCAAGGAAATCTAATTTTCTTATCTGTGCAAGATAGAACAGGAAATAATAATCTTAAATTGCAACAAGAAATTGTTGTAGATTAGGAGGAGATAAGGAAAAAAAAGAACCAGAAATGTTGTTGCAATATATATACACATTGAACTGCTGTAGAATCTCCACTATTGGAGATCTTCAAAAACTGGTTAGGTAATCATCATCAAAATGTTATATAGTCATGGAGCATAACTGCAGCAAAAGTGCAATTCATAGAAAATGATGCAGATTTTTGGTCCTTAGATTAGTTTTGGATATAGTTTTAACTAGTGATCTCAGATGGGAAAAAATATTTAAAAATATGTATTGTTAATTGAATTATGTTCCAGGTAACAGAATATAGTTTCTGTAAAAGGAAATTAAAAACTAATACCTCAAACAAAAAAAATAACTCACCCAACAACAGCTATTGAAACTTAGGAAAGTTTTAGCTTCTTATATTACACTTTTTTTTTCTCCAGTAGACAAAATCAGAACTAAACAAGACCTGAGGAGGATCCAAACAAATTTTAATCCAGATTTAAACATTTACCATGGAGAAGATGACAAGGATTAGTGGGGGGCAAAGATATGAATGTGTAACAGGAAATAAATCAGATTTAATGATGGAATATTTCTGTGCAAGCAAGAGAAAAGCTAATAATGCTGGCAAACTAAAACAGCAAACAGAAAAAAAAAGTGCTCTGATTTGGACATCAAGCAGAGAGAGGTAAAAGACTATCTTTTCATGCCAAAGAAATTAATTTAACCCAAGTCACAGAACAGTTTTTAACCTTTTTGCTGAAACAAATTCTTCGGCATGGAAATGCCAGTGAAGACTGAACAAATGTGTCTCCTGATGTTACACAGTCTTCAGCCCCCTCTAGTCCACCCCCACAATCCTTCATTTGAGAAATTCGAGGTAACCCTTCCTACTGTCCTTTTCTTCCAATCAACCAGAAGCAGATAGGTATTAAACAGCCTTGAGATACTGGGTTAATTTTGTTTGTTCGTTGTTGAAGGTTGGGGTTTTTTCTACAGTGAGAATGCATTTGTTTTCAGTAAAGAAATTCCCTTCCCTCACCACCTCCAGTTTTCTTTAAGTGAGGCCATTTGTTTTCAGTAGTGCTGAATTTTCTTCCCTCTTGCAAACATGTTCACTTTTTGCAGCTAGAGTACAAACAGCAAATGCTCACCAGAATCACTCATGCCTACTTTTTCCCTCCTTCCCCCACACCCTCAGCCCAGCTCCTTCAATGAGCCTAGCAGTGGCATGTCTATGTTATACATTAAAGACAGTCAGAGAAGTTAATATTCATCACTATGCTGCCTGCATTGACCGAAATTGCAGATTCAGAAAAATTGCATTTATTTTCCTTAACTTGAAATTTTCTGAATTTCTCAACAGATGATAACACTTTGAGAAGTTGCATAGTTGAATTTATTAATATTTTTTTCCTTATGCCTTCCAACAATTATTGCTATGTGTAATTATGGGAATGCATCTCCCTTTTCCTCCAAAAGGAAATAATACTTTTATCTCTTCTATGCATACACTCTCATGTATACTTTATGTTTCTTATTTAACCAAAATTGACATAACTTATGAGTTCTGAACAAGAAGCATACTCCTTCTAGCAACAGATAATGAGCAGTGCACCTATTGTCTAATCAAGATGCCAGAAACCTCAGCCTCCTGACAGAAATATGTAACCTTTATTTTGTTTGTGAGTGTTATATTCCTGTGGTGCTGCATAACCTTTGGCTTACAAAAAGATTTTATCTGTGCTCTTTATGCAAAAGCTTTTCTTTGTATTTTTAAAATGGGCAGCAGTGGGAGTTTTGCTTTTGCAAAATCAGGTTTAAAGAAAACAAAATCTGGATTCTCAGAGTGGAGCAATATAGGAGAAACAAATATACATACAATACATATAGAAATTCAAAAGTCATCTGCATAGTCAGTATTCTTCTCCTATAGAAGTGCAATGAGGATTTTTCTTGCTCTCTATAATGGAACCAGTGTCATTGATTTTACAGTGCTTCTTCTGACTATTTGATGTCTGAAAACATCTGTCCACAGCTGAGGGAATATTGAGCAGAAAAAACCAGTGAAGATGAGATTTTGAATGTCCTCTCTGTAGCACAGACTGTATCTAAACAGCTCTTTGTGCTGAGACTATTCAATATTGCCTTTCTTAAACAACGACGGACAATTGATGCTTCTTTGCATAACTTTCACACTTGGTTTTGAGCGAGCCAGAAGACACCCAGTTGTGCAGGTATGAGTATCACTGTTAAGTATCACTTGTCTCCAAGATCAGTTCAGTAATCTGATTTCTTACTGTCTGTGACTAGTACTACAACATGCCTTCTGTAAATCATATCAAGAGTAGAAGTCCAGAGGCCAATTTATTCTGAAAAATCTCTCTCTATTTAATTTCAAATTGTCTATATAGACAGAAAAAATTACTGTGAATTCACTAAATCCAAGATTGATTGTGTTAAATTTGAACATTTTTTTCTCTGAAACGTGTTGTTTTTACTTCCAGTATGTTTCCACCTTCCTTTTTCAAGATGCTAAGCCAAGTGAGAGCTTGATTATCTGATCTGGTGGTGTTTTTATGTAATAGCTTATGCTTGTCTTCTTTGAAACTATGATCCATCTTCTTGAAAGCCTTCTTCTTGTATCATCACTATACTACAATTTTCTATATGATTTTACAGGATATTACTCTGATATTTCCCACCCTCACAGCCCAGATCTCTTCATTCAACTAGTTTGTTTTTTATCCAGTCTATTGTCTACCGAACTGAACCTCCAAGGCTGGGGATGGCAGGTGGGGATATGTACTTATTTATACCAGGGTAAGCCTAGTTTAAATTTCTTAAATTCTTTTCAAGATCTGAGCATCAGATCAAGCCCAACATGGAATACTATGTAAACATTTATCACATGTACTTTTAAAGTACGTTTGGAAGTTAAATCCTAACAGACAAATTCTTCACTGGGTAGGTTATATGAGAAGTTCAGGACAGAACAGATGATTTGGGAGTGGGGACACTACGTACTACTGGTTCCCATTATTACTTTGAAAATATTTCTTCCTAAAACTTTGCAACCATTCTCTGATTTCCTCCTACTGTAACCTAAACAGTTCTGTTATGAAAGAAATTTAACTTAAAAGAAAATAAATTTATTGCCTCAGTAATCTCCCTCCCACTATCCTTTCAAGTAAAGCATTCAGGAGGTGTCTGAAGCTCCTAATGACCTCTCTGGTTTATATTACCCTGCAGAAACAGTCCTTTGTGAAAACACCAGAAAAATTAAATTGCAAGCCACACAAATTTTTACCGTGTGGTAACAATAAACTCTGCTAACTAACTTTGAAGAAATTAATTTATTCTACTAAGAACTGTCAATGTTCAATTACTATATGCTATGATTTATATGCTGATTTAAAAGTCAAAATTGAGTGTGAAGTTGAGTCAAGATGGTAAAAGTTTATATGAGCAAAACTGGAAATTTCTACTGTATTTTTCAAGTATTTCAAGACCCCAATTTTCAGTAATTTTTTCAAATCCTTTGGAAGGGGCAATTTCTCCACTGTTATCATGATGTGAATTATTAAAATTTAATTTTGCAATTAACTTTCTTGAAAACCACTATTCAGTTCTGAACTATGTCAAATGAATCCAAGACATGTAAAATATTTTAGTATTTACTTGTTTCTGTATCAGATGTATTTTTAACTAATCAGGAAAACTATTCACTATAAATGAGGAATGGATCCCCCTTGATGTCTGTGTGTGCGTTCGTGTGTGTTTATGTTCCAGCATTGACTATAATCTTGTACGTGGTGAAAAAATCATAAAATGATACCTTCAAAGATGTTCAAGAAACTCGAGTCGTCCACTGGGAAGTACAGGCAAGTAACTTCTAAGAAGTACGTGATGGTGAGGACTGAAAGCAATGTTTTTCAGGAAGAAATGTTAAACATTTCTGAGGCAGTTTGCTAGATCTCTTTGTGGTGGTTTCGCCATCTCTTCTTTGTTTTAAGGTACCAGCAAACTGGTCACTGGACCATTTGGGTGAGGCTGTTGTTATTCTTCAAGTCTGCTTTTACGTGTCCTGAACAGTTAAATAAGCAGCTCCTGCAGCTCCTAGGATCTAGGCTAAGCAGCAGCTTACTTTCCATAGCGCTTCAATTTCTTATGCAGTCAGGTTATACTGGACCTTCCAGAAAACATGGTTGTGATTATTACGGTTTTTAAAGTTTGTGGTGCCTTTTGCACATATTTTTTTTTACTCACTACTAGAGCACTTGCAGATCCTAAAGAAACAGAGAATTCAATCTTTTTTCTTCAAGTTTTAAATTGATGTCTCTCTCTAGGTATCTACCAAGTGCCAACCTCAGTACAGTGAGGCATCTTTTCATCTTTCTGGCTGAAATTGGGCCTTGGTGCATCCCTTAATGCAAGATTTCTGGCACTAGAAAGAGAGAGGCCAAAAGGTATCCTAACTTTATAGGAGGGAGAAAAATTTTGTCTGTGCCCAGACTATTTTGTATTAATCAAATGGTTGGTAGAAAAGCACATATCAGTGCAGGAGAGGTGTTCAGATCTCCCTGAATGGTTCATGCATTAAGGTTTGCATAAAGAGTTATGAAGAGTTAGCAGTCACCATCAGCAGAGGAAAACAAGCCTTTCTTAGCTCTTTGCAAAAACAGTTTGTAGCTGTCTACCATCAGTATTCCTGTCTCCAGATCCTGATCAGATATAGAGGCATCTGTTTGGAACCTTTAATAAGCTGCTCAAAACTCAAATGTGAGTAGAAATATAGACACTGTCTGTAGCATTTGCTTTTGGACTGGCACCTCCCCACTTACTCTAACTTTGGCCTTTGAGAGCAAGGTCTTGAAAAGCAGTTTTCACAGCAACTTTGTCCTTATACAGCTCTGATTCTCAGTCACTTGGTCTCTCATCAGCCCCATCTGGTAGAGCAGGGAGTTAAATACAGGTTTCACTTTTTCTAATGATTGAAGCTCTTGAACTCTATTTTGTTTGCAGTATCTATCAAGAGATGATTTCCTTGTTGAATGTAGGGCATAGGGAACTGTATTTGCAGATTTACTTTGGAGATCAGCTATTTATTTCCTGTCTGTGTTATCTGATTCCATGCTATGCAAAGACTCTCTCTCTTGCTGAGAGTTTTTAATAAAAGTTGGTAACTGATGCCTAGCATTACATTAATATTGATATAGTAGCAGCATTTCCTGCTCCTTCAAGAGAATCTTAGAAAAAAAGCAGGAGAGCAGGGGAGGCTGCCATGGTCTTTCACTGTTTTACTTCCTGTAGCAGCTACTTTCAAATAACTAAAAATTGCACAGATTCCCCAAAATCAAGAAACAACTCTCAGATTAAATATCCTTGTGAAAGTAAGCTGGTGTCATTGGTGTGATAGTGCAGCAACCCAGGATAATATTTCCTATGAATAGGATCCATAGTGACAGGCCCCTTGGAAATACACACAGTAGAAAAAGACAAAAAAAAATCTTTGGCAACAGCGAAAGCACATTTCTGGAATTTGGCATAATCTAGTTAGACTATAGTTATCTCTTTCTTGAATAAAGACCGGTGCTATTCATTTGATGGTGAGACGAATTAGAAACCCTGCTGAGAACTTTAATAAGATACCTAACAAGGGAAATTCTCCACATTAGGCAGTCTGGCTAGCTGACAGTCACTGCTGTGCTATTTCAAGATGCTTTAATATGCCTGAAGTTAATATAATGGACCTCTAGGATGCTTCAATTAATTCCAGTTTTGTATAATCTTTATTGAGATATTATATAAGTATAAATATATGCATATAAACACACACATATATGTGCACTTTACAAGATGAAGTATTACAGCTGTATGAAGTTATATCGCCATGTGAAATTGCTGATCGTGGTACTAATCCTTCCATTTCAACCTATAAAAACAACCTTGTGTTTCAGAGACAGAAGCTCAACATTTAAATGCTGTTGTTGTATGCTAAGAATTTAATTGAAAATATAACTCGAAGTGAATTTCTTCAGGACCCAAACTCAATCAACTTGAAAATTAACACAGAAAAAGAGAATGAGTTTGCAAAGTTTTTAAAATTTGAATTCTTTATACTCTTTCCCACTTTCAAAATATAAATTAATACTTTTAAAATTAGCAGTAACTTTGAAAAAAAAAGAGTCTTACAGTTTAAAAATATAATTACTTTTTTCTCAGGCTATTTTCAATAAAATTTGGTTGAAACTATAAGTACGGACAAGCAGTCTCTATTGAATGACTAAAAATTATTAAATGTTTCTTTTAATTAACTGAAGCATTTCCAACAAAGCCTACTGACAAAAAAGGAAGCTTTTGTTTTGTTACAAATTTATATGGGGACAGTTGGAGTAATTCCATCCATTCAGCTTGGGAAAGAAATCTGACAGTTACCAGAAGCATTATTATATACGAAGCATTTCTGCTTGAAGGGGATTTTTCAATGTAGAAAGTATAGGAGAACAAAATAAAGATAAAAGTTTTTCTCAATGTACAGCTTAAACATGCATGAAACTTTGGAATACGTTGCCTAATGAGGGGGAGGTTCTGAAACAATTTGATGAAGTCAGCTGTTCAAATAAAAATCTCACCTGATTTTTCTGTACTGCTCACTTTCTCAGAAGACATGCATCTGATCTTTGTCTTGCTGGGTGATTCATATTTCTTCCTGCCCACCTAGACTTGACCCACAGATCCTTTTTGCAGCCTCCACACTTGCCAAGTCCTCTCATAGGATTTGTTTGTGTTAGCTTGCTAGCAAACCCCTACATAGTGTTGTTTATCAGATATTTGTAAAAACAACTTAGCATAGTTGTCTTTGCCTTATGTCATTTAGTACTTTCTGGATTTACCTTCCTATAATGTCATTATTTACTTTAAAAAGGCCCTGACAATTTTCCTCTTACAAGTAGGATATTGTTTTAAAAACTAATTTATATATTCACTTGTTTGGATTCCTGTAATTTTACCTATTAAACTAGCTCTTGTTATTTAAAACAAAATGTTTCAGGACATGATTACATTTTTTTCTATCTTTAATATAAATAAAAGGAAGCAGTTATAAATAGATGATGAGAATCTGTGCATGCACAGTGATTTTCAATTGTTGAGAAGTTTCTACTACATACAGCTTGCAGCTGGCTGTATTGTTATTGTGTTGGTCACACTATAGTTGGCTAACTTATTTTTTGCCTTCCCAGCTATATTTTGGACTTTGGACTATGCTTTAATAAGCCCAGATGGATTTCAGCCTAAGTAATATGCTTAAACATAAAATATAGATTAAACCAACTGAAAATATTGCTTCAGTCCCAGTAATGTTGGGTTGCATTTATTGTGTGATATTCCTGCAAATAGGTAAAATGGTGTATATTGGTTTTGGACAAACTGTGTTTACATACAAAATATGATTTTGTATATGAAATGTTGGTTCATGCTATCAAACTCCATAATGATAATTTTGTTCATCTCAACAGAGGTTCTAGGTTTATGCTAACACACCCATATTCGTCAAAATACTTTTAACTATGTGCCAAGTTAACAACTGCTTAACTTTATATGCTATTATATAACAGGCAATACACAAAACAGATTTGTACACTTTGGTGTTTTGTTTTGTTATGGAACATTTATTCTAGTTTGAGCACGCCTTCGAGAATTAATCTGACAGCATGTATCCAAGCTACTCTCAAAGTGCTGGTAACATGGCAGAGCCTATCCCTACTGGAATCAGTGCTAGGTCAGTCCACTGACTTCCTTCCTGCTTAAAGGAAGAGACAGTACAAATATGTTTACATATATAAAACAAGCATACTTCTTAATTATTTGATATTGTCTTAGTGTAAATTAATGACTTACTAATAACTGTGCCTCCTATTACCTGCCACACATCCTATTCACACGTCCCAGTTGGTGCATTGCTTGCTGTTATAGTGGTGTGTTATTTTTGTGGCTTCATGAGACTCCAACCAGGCCGCAGTTTCATTCTCTACTTTGATCAACACAAGATCTGTCCTGACACTCGTAGTGAGGATGCTGCTGCATGCTTGTGGTACTGGCAGCTTCTGTGAAAATGTTGCAGCTAAAAGAGAACTGCAGTGATTAGTCAAAGCCTCTGAGACAATAAATTTTTTTATTAATAAAAAAATAAAATTTTACACAATTTTTTCTCCAAAACACATGAAAAAGGAATAGAAAAAGGAGTTGTACTTCAGAGTCCTCATAACTCTGGGTGTTTCTCAACAGAAACTGTCACTTTATTGCCATTTTTAGCAGGTGGTCCAATAGTAAAGATTTTTAATAACTATTTTATATTAAATACTACTATACAGATGAGAAGTAGTAAACATGGTAGATATGTTTAAAAAGTCACAGAACACATAAACCAGACACTAGTAGTCTTATTCCAATTATTTAAATGTTTTAAAAAAGTTTTTCCTTTAAAAAGTAAAAGTAATCAGACACGGGAGTAAGTAGGAAAGTGGTAAAAGTATATAATACATATTCATCAAGTCCACCTTGCTGTACTTATATGATATTTCCTTTGATAAGGTATGTCAGTTTCTAGACAAAAGACATTTAAGTTGCTGTTAAACTAAAGAAGATAATGTAATAGTCTAAAAAATGTAGGCTGCACAAAAAAGCTAGTAAAAAGATTAACGTTGGTTTGAAAGGAATTAGTTATTATACTACTTAAAAATTTTCACAGAGGTAAATGCTGTTTAATATTTTAATTTCTGACCATAGCACAGACACTAAGAGTGTTCTGCTTTTTTTTTTTCATCAAAAAGTGGGATATATTGTCAATATGTGGATAACATAAAAGTCTTAAAAAGAATCAATGTGATGAAATAATCTTGTTATTAACCACAATATCACTCAGCTAATGATCATGTTAATGACTACTGCTGTAAGCAGGAATTTGGGCTGAATAACAGAGGGGGAAGAAAACCAAAGTGTATTATTTAGCCGTGAAAGACAGTCAGACATCAGTGTAATATGGCTGTGAAAATCAAAGAGGCAATCATAAGATTTACCAGCTGCAATACTTCTTTAAAAATATGAAAAAGTAGTGCCATTTTAATACTCAAGTGAAAACAGAGGAGTTCTGGCCATCTAGCTCTAAAAAACCCACCAAATTCTGTCTGAAATAGCCTTGGAAAATACTAATCAGATAACCAGGAAAAGGAGAGCCTATATTCTGTGAATCTAAAATACATTAGATTCACAGATCTTCTTTGGTCAAGCAAAACAAAGATTAATGTCTATGATTGAATCCAAGAACCAAGCAGCAGGAGGAGAAAGTATTTCTTAAAGGATGACACTTATAAAGGAAAAAGTGATTATGAATTGGTAAGGAACTGATTCAGACCTAAATTTTCAAATTTTCAATCATGTTTGGAAGAAGTTTATTGAGAAAATTTCCAATATGAATAGCAATGCAAATAATTAAACTAGTTTTGAATGGTCCTCCATTAGTTTAGGAAATGGTTTTTATGATTCTGCAACAGATACTTTGCTCTGCCAAGAGGTATGGTCATATCTTTATGGCTGACCAAGGAAATCAGAGTTGTGAAACATTTTTCTGGTTTTGCTATGAAGAATTTTAACTATGGTTATAAGTCACGGATGGTTGATTTTAGCAAGAAACAACAATGTTTTAATATGATTAAAAGCATAATGATTCTACATTCTTAATCAGCTGTTGACTTTTTTCCTATTTCAGTGAATCCACATCAGTCTTCAGCAGCTCAAGGCTGTACACTTACACATGTTTTTTCAGGAGTCACATCCAAGAACTGAAACTTCTCCCAAGTTTCTCTATCAAAATATCAGATATGGTAAAACAATTACCTTCAAGTGACATAAATCAATTATGTGTATTTTATACAACATTCCTGAACAGACTTAAGAATAATTAATTTAATTAAAATTCAAATTATTAAGGATAATTATTAATTTGTCTTTTCTGGTAGAAATTATTTAACCATCCATGTCTGCTTGTTTCTTTCTTTTTCTGTACAAATTTTCCTTCCTTTATACAGACAGCTGAGGGTTTTCATCTGCTTTTCCTTTACCTCACTTCTCAGTACTCAACAGTTTTGAGAACTGCTTTTACCTTCTTTCTACTCTTTCCATTCCACGTTTCCATTCCATTGTTGAGACACAAGTAGTTTTTCAGAAAAGGACAATGCATTTTCAAACATAGAAAAAAAGAGAAGTCTTCCTAGCACTATATCAATACATATTCATCATTGCTACATTGAAATGAAAGAGAAATTTTTACTTGGAAGCTCAATATTTCTTCAAATAAAAAGAATTTTATCTTTGGAAATACAAAAACCTTCTTTCTTTTTTGTATACTGCAATGCTTCCTTAAAAATATTAGGATGCTCTTTGTTAAACATTATGCAGTTTGGTTAGATTCTGAAAACATGAAGATGTAGAAAATAAATGAAATGAACCACAAGTACAAGTACAATGTACTGTGTTAGTACAAAGATATTCATTGCGATCAAGAGGTACTAACAATCATGCAGGTTTGCCTGCTTTGATTCAAATTACATGAGCACTTAGCCATAGATTGATTTTTAACCACTAGAAAGTGAGAGGAATTATAAAGCAGCCAAACCCCTGCTCCTGAGCACTAGAAAAGAAAAGGATGTTGTGCAGCTCAGTGCCCAGAACACATAAAATAGCAAACAAACCAGGTATGATAGTTGATATTCCCTCCCTGAAACCTAACCAACACATCTGCAACACTTGAAATCTACTCTTGGAGATAAACAAAATGTGAAGTTGATTAGAGTTTAATGAAAACAATATCTAATTTCAATTAGTTACAGTGGAAGTTTACTAATTTTCACTCGGCTAACTCCCAAACTCTGTAATTTTAAAAGAAATGTTATCTCTCCCTTATTCTCAAAAACATTTAAAAACCAGAGAACCATAGGAATACTGTGTCAGAAAGAAATTATTACCTTCCTAAAATATATAGCATTATATTACAGAGTTTGTACATGGATTCCATTGCATCATCACAAAAGTTAACTGGTAATACCTTGGTCATACTCTTTGAGGCTCCTTTGACACTGTTGAAAATTGAATCTAACCCTTTAGTGCTATATTGTGCTTACAGGATTGAGATGCTTAGTTTGTGTTTCCCAGGTCTTCATTATTAGCCCTGTGAGCAAACTTGTGAGATGACTGGACTGAAAGTAGCTCATAGCCGAGTTTTACTTTTGGTGTACTAGAACTGAGTTAATCTCAGTGCACATATAAACAAAAAACACTTTATAGAATTCTGAAGAAGTGCCCAGGCCTAAAGTAGCTCTTAGCTATTCCTTCATTTTATGGAAATTATCAAAAAGAAAATGTGGGATTTAAATTAAACTGTAGCCTAGTCCACACAGCAGGACTAAGCAGGTACTAAAGAGGTAGTTCATTCTGATGAAAAGCTGCCTCAAGTGGCTTTTCAAGTAGTCCCTATGTATAATCTAGTAGATTAGTGTGCATAGGTTAATTAAAAACAAATAAACAAACAAATAAACCAAAAGCCAACAACGGTGACATCTTTATAACAAACCTAATGGAGCATACTTAGAACCTTGACAAGGTTCTACCTTAACAAGTGTGTTTTTATTACTCACTGGTCATTTAAAAAAATAAAACCAGAAATATCTTCTAGTGGAGTAAAAGATCTTTAAAAAATAAAAACTTTCACTAACAATGACAGAGAAAATCCAAGACAGAAGATTTGCCTAATCATTGATCTTCTTTTGGAAATGAAATCAACAGCTCTGCATGAATCACTTAGCTTAATTGTCACAAAGGATTTCACTTTTTCTCTGTTTTTATGTAGGATACTGTCTTCAGTTTTATGAAATTAGTGGTTCACTTAGAGTAACATGCTGGACTAATCTGTGGCTTTTTATCTTTTTTACAAGAAATAGCCTTCAATGTGCTGGAGGTTGATAGCTGGTGTAATTTATCCAGCACTTAAATTTTCTTTTTATTTTCTTTCTTGTCCTCCTTCACATAGATTCAGGACTACTTTCGTTGTGTTATCTGCATAGCTGAAGACATCCACATTTACTCAGAGGTTGTAAAGCACATACAGTGCTTAGTCATATTCTTTTTGGGCATTGCATGATGGTCTTTTTTCAAAATTAGAATAATGAGACACATGGAGTCAAACATCCATCTTAGAACATAACAGTTTGTAATTAAAGTATGTAATTATGTAATTATCTTTATTTAGTAGTGACCAATCCTGAAAATCTTCCTTAATGTAGAAGTCTTTACTGAAAGTCTCCCACTGACTTCAAATACATGGAATGGTGATGTGTACAGATATCTGCTCATCGGGATATCTCTCTGTCCCTGTTTTTAATATTTACCCTAAGCTTTGTGATGTGTGGTTACTGCTCCTGACAGTTTTACAGAGTTGTAAGGGTTAACAGTCTAAAAAATTGCTGCTCCAGGCTGTTTTTCTATGGTATTCCACAGAGAAAGAGAACAGTTCCCTACATAGATTTCTGCTGAGAATGTAATTTTTACTCCGTCTAGTGGAGTCCTCGTATTCTGGTTGCTTTCTCATTCATTGTTGGCACATAATACAGGGTAGATAATGATTTCCAATTTTGGTTGTTTTCTCTTATTTCTAATATGGCAAAGGAAGCCAGTGACAAAGCAAAAACATTTTCTGTTTTGTTTTGAAGACAAATGTAACACCTTAGTGGAATCTCAGTTGACTAACAGAATCTTTGGCAAACATTTTTAGAAGGTTGTAGCTATAGCTATAATTGCCCTGGAATTGCTCTGATGTTCACTATACTTCTGATCTTCATTTTTCTGTAAGGTAATCTTCCATTTTACTATAGGCCATCAGACATCTCAACTAAGGAGACCCCAACACCATTAGTATTGAGAAAATAGTTTTCTAAGAGGAAAAAGGCTTGTAATTTAGTGAAGTATACTGTAAGTAAAACACTTCTATGTTTCTGCCTCCTAGGACAGATCAGATTCTGCTGATGAATAAGTGTATAGAAAACAGTCTTTCCAGAGTAGCAGTTGCTTTCAACAAAGCATAAAATACATTGCTCTGAGGTGAAGTGTGATTATACTACAAGGTGCTCAGTAGTTATTTCACTTTGCATGGCTCCCTAATTAGAGGTATTTGAATGCTTTAATAGCTCCCAGTACATTCATCATTGGGACATAATTTACAGGAAGTTTACCAGTTTACCAGTTTTATAAGTTAATGCAATACCATCAAAAATGTTTTTGTTTTTCATTTGACTGAAGACAAAGTTCTCTGGTTTGTCATCTCAATTTCTTAGTATGAAGGACCTGATTATGTTTTCAAGACACATGTAAATGAGTTTTCTGTAAGCAGTTGTCTCGATTTACACCAACAACTGGTTTACTGTTTCTTTTTAAATATTTTGGGTATACCTTAAGGTTTTGGTTTACTTCAGGCTTACCTTAAATAATTTGCATTGCATTAATAAATGGGTATTATTAATGTTTGTTGATTTTCTTGTGTTTTCTTATTCTGTGCTGTGTGCTCACTTGTTAGTGTTTGCTTGTCTTCTTTAGTTTGGCATCAGAGTTTATTTTTTTACCCTCACTTCCTTTCAACCTACCTTATCATCAAGTATCTTCTACTGCAAGCTTGAAAGTAAATACGGTATATTCAGAGGGTGGGCTCAAACTAGGCTTCATCCCTGTCCTACTGACATTTTTTACCTGAAACATGAACTTTACAACGTGTGGGGTTTTTTTAGAGATGAGTTTAAAAACTAAACCCAAACTTTCTGCACTTTAGGGATTTTCTTATAAATTCAGATCTGATTCCAGGCACAAACATTGTTAATCTAGCATTGTTTGAGGTTAGTATTAGTGTTTCTCATGGATTGGCTTCTTGACAGATTTTTTTCTTATAAACAATGTCATTTTCTTTCAAGCTGGAGCTTCATTTACACTATTTAGAATTTTCTCAATTTATTATAACAAAGTGTTCATGAAAAAGTACACTTTCCAGAACTGTTAATTAAAAGGGCTTGCTGGGATAAATAAACCCATATGCTGTTGATTAACCACCTTTTAGGGGTCAACAGTTGGAATCTCCTGCTGTGCTTATTTTAATTGTTGTCCAAAATTTTACCAGAAACTGTTTTGTCCATATGGCACTTGCTGAAGATGTAAGGCCTATAGAGAGAATGAACAAAGCACAAAGAAAAAAGGTATCTCAGGCTGTGCTGTATATGTGACAACTTCATGGTGGTACTTGAACTGCTCTGTATCTTATCATATGTAAAATACAGAAAAATTTAAAAAGCAATAGAGAGTTTATGTGGGTGTATGCGTGTATTCACCATTATCATGTCTATGAATATCTCTTGCTATTTATAGAAAGAATATCTACCTGCATATAAGGAAATACAAAGGTAGATTTTCTAAATAATGAAAAACACAAAGACATAACAATATGTTTTAAAGACCAAAACTACTGGGCAAAGAACTGATATTGTTGACTCTGGACATGTTTTTTGGCTGAAAAGAAAGCACTTTTCCTTGTAACACCCAATATATACTGACATTTCTTTTTGTTAGTTAATTATCCCCTGAAGATGTCTGTCTTCATGGAAGGTGAATCACAGAAGTGTCTATAAGAGTGGAAGATTTGCCCTTTGATTCTCTTTTTTGAAGTTTAAAAACACAGTTACCATTACTAAAAACTCTTTTTTTTTTGATTCTTTTTAAATTTTAGGCATTCAAATTTTTCACTTCCATCATTCAAAATGCAAATATCCATGAAATAATTTGCAAATGAGTTAAAAAAAAAACCAAACAAGCCCCAGACATTAATATGTTATGCAGAAATTTAAATGAGACTAAAAGTTTTGCCTAAGACTGTTAAAATTCAGTACCTATTTCACTACATTTCTGCTGAAATTATGAAACACTGTTGGACAAGTTTGAGCTTTAAACAGTGGTATCATCAGGTGGGTCAGAAAGAACTCAAAAAAAAATTTGTATTTATCATTTCTTTTACTTACTATGTCTTTTTAAGAGAGACAATCAATCACTATTGACAAAGCATCAAACATTTAAAAAACCCTCAACTTTAGTTTCAAAAGGAAGAAGAGAAGGGAATAACTGAGGTGTAGATTAATTTAGTTTAGTTTGGCAGTTCCGAAGGAGATTGTAAGTGACATATCTAAACACCTGGATATCAGGTGAGGAAAAACACTATTTTCAGTGTGATGTTTGCTGTCCAAAAGTTTCTACATGGAAGCTGACTCCCACTGAAGATCTGACTCTGCATACAGTCCTGTCCGTTAAAGAATGAGAAAATCCTGTAACAAATCTCCTTCAGTTAAAGAGAACAAATTAGCAAACTTTTTGTTTCACAGACGACCAAATGATGCCAACCGTGTGGCTGCCTCCGCTCACACTGCAACAACTGTGAGTTCTACTCCAGAAGAGCTGGAGAAAGTGATGGGCTGGATGACAAAAATGCAAAGTGTTTGACTAGGTTGGATGATCTGTGATACCACAATCTCACAGAACAAAACCAATTTCTCTTGGTCGTATTTCACATTGTCTGGCAAAACATTTGCCTCTTTGTCTGGAGAGAAAAAGTAATGAGGGGTTTTTGGTTTAGGAAAAAAAATAATTATGAACTATTTTAAACAAAATATTGCAGTGATGTATCTTTGCTTTGTAAAGGGGCAGAGTTATGTCTCATTCTCCTCAGATTCCTCAGATTTTAGTGTGCTTTGAAGCAATATTGTATAAATATTGTTCAGCACACAATCTCCTTTGGCTCTTTATTGGTCAGAAAAACTAGTCCAGAAACTCCACATTTCAGTCTGCTTCTGCAGACTTTTCTCCTTTTCCACTAGGTTAGTTCTCATCTTTGTTGTATATATGCCTGTGATCTTACTTAAGGAGTATTTCTAGCTTATTATTTGATTCAACTCTCCTCTACAAAGAGCAATACAAACCACAGACGAGTCCTTCTGGATGAATTGCCTCTGAAGCCATTCAAGCTTGAATTGGTATCAGCAATGGTACAGTAAAACTATGGAAATAAAAATGAAAGTGGATTTCTTTCTCGCTTGCTTTCTCTCTCCTTTCACACTCTTATCTTTTGCCTGGATCCTAGTTTCTTGGCTGTACAGCTAGTTTCTTACCCTCTCATTGTGTCCCTCAGCATGTATTTTCTGGTTATTGTCAGGGAGGACCCAGCATTGCATTTGCTTTGCTACCCCAGACAAGTCCAGGGTTGGGGTAATAAAAGGTTCCTTGGACAGAGAAGGTGAAAAAATAAGTCGAGTCCAAGGTCAGCCTGTGAAGTCCAGTGAGCAAGTCAGGGACCAGGGAGGGATAGAGCTGGAGACAAGCACTCCTACAGCATCAGTGGGACAGGGAATGGTGGCTCTGGGATGGGCTGAGATGGAGTCATCAAATATGGACAGAGAAGAAGAAGGCACTAGGGGAGGCTGGGCAATAATAGGTAGACACCTCCATGCTCTAAGGGACATGAGAGGTTATAAGCATACCTTGTAAGTTCCCTCTTTCAATATATATAATTCTAATGATCTCCAATTTCATATTTCATCCAACATAAGCAATCACTCAGGGTCCCCTTGCTCCCAAATTATTTTCAAATATTTCAGTTGTTAGTGTTTTCCTCTCAGTACAGAGCTCCGCTTCCTCTTTGCTTATTATAACTAATAGGAGGATAACAAAGTGAGTAATTCTGTTAGAACTGCCAGTTTCAGAATGATAAGAAAACAATTAGGTGAAAGGAAAAGATAAAACTGGAAATTAGTCATGTTCAGAGAGCAATAGAGAAATTATTGTTTAATTCATATTTCCACTGAGTTTCTTTTTTTTTTTTTTTTTCTGAGATCTCTTAGGTATCAAGCATATTTTCTAGCAAATATATTTTCTAATAAACATATTTTCTAAAATAGCCTTCAAAGTTTCTGGAAGTAATCATCAGATGCTGCCCATATGTCAGTACCATCTAAAGCTTCTTGAAGAACTCCAGGCAAAACTTTTTAAAGAATATCCACTATTGAACAGCTGAACAGTTCCAAAGGTCAGGCAAAATCCTATTCTCAGCAATGGCTGATGATTGCTGAGGGTACACTTTTCTGTCATTTCTGGTATACTGTAAGAGACCTGCTGCATAGTATTGCTGGACTTTTCCAGCTAAACTAGGTTTATTAATGTCCTTGGCTTCTTGGCAAACAACAACTTCATATAGCACAGTATGAAACTGTGGGAATAAAATTGAAATTAAATCCCTTGCAATAGCAACTACACACTTAAATAAAATACCTTCTGCAAATCCACCATTAAATGCTAAGAAATTCAGGCTATGAGAAGAAATCAAAACAACTTCAAAACAAAATTGGCACTTTTTAAAATACCATAATTTATGGACAATGGCTATGAACATGAATAATATGTATAGGGTATGGCCAAAAAATCCTCTGACAAAACCTAAAAAAATGTAAAAATAAAACAATCAACATTCCAATTCATTTGTCTTTTGCCTTCCAAATGATAAAAACATTCCTCTTAAAATGCAGGAATTCTACACTCATGTTCTGTTTATAAAAATATCAGTTCGTTGGTGGTTTTGAAACTAGTATTGGTACTCTGCTTTATCGCTCTAAGAAAAGCACTACACTGAAATAATCTGCCTTAATGAAATGTGATTTCTCTATGAAAAAAGGAATAGTATTCTGAAAGTTTGGATTTAAGAGGTTTAGATACTGGGTTTGGAATGATGGTTTTGGGATATTACATTGTTATGACTGAAAATTTTGACGTTTTTGAGTAGATTCTCAGCTGGTACTAGGTTGCTCAGTGTAGTTGTTCTGATTCATGCCATGCAAGGATTGACTCTCACTCTTTGTTCATTTGTACTAAAGCTGTTTTCCTCTGTATCATTCATTAAAAAAACAATTTAAAACCTGAAGGAAAAGAGTATCTATAAATAAGAAAACTCGCAGATAGCACCTTGCTTAATTTAGTATGTCTGCACACTCACACGCTGAAGCTGTTGATGATAATAGATGCACTGCCCAGTGCTCAGAAACCTGCTTTCAAATTTCAAAGCAATCTAGCCTTGGGTTAGATAGTTCTGCAGGAGAGAATATAAGAAACCAGAGTGACTGTGATGAGTATTCTCTACAGCTCAATACACTGCTGATCACTTATTAATATTCTACCAAAATATGTTATTAGATTTTAATTTCTTTATCACCTTTTCTTCCTTTGGTTTCTATCAGAAATACCTACCTGAGGCACTTGGAGATGTCATTTTGCATAATGAAAGAGGGCTAACATGAATGCAAATTTCCAGCAAATATTTTTCTTTTTTTTAGAGACAAATTCTCATGAAATTTTCTCAAATAAAGTTCTCCTCCTTTGGTACTTTTACTGTATACTTCTGTATACTTTCCACAGCCTCATTTTGAGTGTCAAATTCAAAGGTGAATTAAAATAGCAATTTAAAGCAGTTTAAAGTATCTCCAGATGAATGGAAATAAAAACCACAAAATTTTCCCATTTCTTATTACTCATCTTAGAATGTCAAACAGGAGAGTTTATCCAAAGTACTTACTGCTACACTGCTGAAAAGGGTCTCTTTATAAAAAATTGAATTGTTTCTTTTTGAGATGGTACAAATAAAGTGTAATTGAATATAAGAACTACATTTCTTGGGTAACTAATAGTGAAAATCAGAACATAAAAGTCCAATTCTTCCTCGTCCAGTACGCATGTTTCAAACTTTAGTAACGTCAGCTCATTATTCAGCAGTACCTTTGGAAACTAGAGAAGTGCTTCCATTTAAGTGCTTGTTTAGTGTTTACAAAACTAATTTGAGAAAATGTCCAGATTAGTCATTCTCCAGTGACTAAGTTATCATAAGAAACTGAAAACATTAAGTAAAAGGAAAAAAATAGGTCAGACATACATAGGAGCAAATAATCTGGTTCAAACCCTTGCTAAATCAGGCAAGGACATTGTATAAACATTTCAGAGATTTCAGTATTATTGATGCTGACTCAACCCCCAAGTCTACATCCTTGTTTCTTGAACACAGATGCAAATGATTACTTTAGTTTTAGTATTATACACTGATTATCTTTAATGTCAAGAAGATGAAGACAATTGCAGAGAGGGGTCCATTTACATATTATTCCCCTTTTATTTGAAAAAATAACTTTTATCATTCAACTTTTGTCATGTCTGTCTGCATTCTTGTAGTTTTTTCATGATTCCTTTATCCAGTTCCCCCTTATCTCTTGGCAAACTCATAATGTCTTTTTTCAGTTGATTTTCTTGCATTTCCTATTGCTTTAAGTACAAACTCTAACTAGTTTAATGCTTTTAACTTGATATTCTAAGCTGGTCCTACATCTGAGGACTCGAAGTACCTTTGTCTCTCAGGACTTCTAATTAGAGCACAATTTTCATGGAGGTATAGAACATTGTTCTAAAACTACCTGACGATAAATTCTTTGTCAGTCATTCCCCAAGTGCTTTAAATCTAAGTATTCAATATTTAAAAATCATTTTTAACCAATATTTCATTTAATTAACTTACAACACTACCTCAGCATTTTTATTATTATCTTCCCTTATCAATACATACTCTTCCACTTCTCTATTTTAGTCATGTCTGATTTTGACACTTCTTGTAACACTAGATCCACTTTCTGCATTTTCTCGATCATGTCCTTCGTTCTCCTGCAACTTGCATTCACTGAGAGAGAATAACTTAGATAATTGTAGAATAAAGTGCAACAAAAAGCTAATTTATGAAATTGAAATGTTGTGACCTGAGTGTTGAGAAAAGCATACAAAAATTCATCCAGTTTTTTCTGAACACATGCACATTGCTACGTGGCTTGTCAAGCCTTATATCCTCCTATTCCGATTTCTAGGCAGGAGAAAACCACAACTGTCAGGTTTTTGACAACAACTGTCATCTGCACTGTAGACATAGGTGTGCATTTCAGCTCCTGGATTCAACTGCATCCCTTGTCTGTGACTCTTCTGTGCTGGTCTAGAGTTGGGCAACCACCACTTTCCTTCCTCATGAGGTATGTATGAAGGCTCTGTTTGGAGTCAAACATGGTATTCCAGTAGGTATAATAAGCACAGTGGGACTTTGTGAGCTTTGGCCTCCACATAGTAGTGTTTATCTTGAAAGCTATCTTTTTATTATATGGAATACTTTGCATTTAATATGCGGTGGAAAATGATATTAGTTCCTTTTTTTTTTACTTTTTTTTTCAACTGCAAGTCATTTGCAACTGATTGTAAACAAGGAAAGTTATTTTACCTACTGTCCTTTCATTAAGAAAAATAGACTCTTTAAACAGTTTTATGGAAGAAAATTTCCAATAAGCTTGTCTACTGTGATTAGATTAATGTGTGTCAGACTCCTTACTTATTCATATGAATCAAATCATTTTTCCACAGAAATGAAGAAAACATTTAATTGACTTTTTTATTTACTAGTTTTGATATAGGTTTCTTTCTCTTTAATAAGGTGAGATATTATGATAATGGTTTTTCCTTTCTCTTTTATAATATATGTGTTTTCCTGCTTAGAAAATTACAACATAATTTAATACTATTTTAATATTACTAATTTAATATTTGTGCCCAGGTAATTTTTGAAACACCTTTTTTAGCAATCTGTGTGGAATTATTTCTATAAACTCATATTTTTTGTTGGGTGAAGTAACTATAATCTCTGAGGCTGATTTTTTTGTACAGCATTTGACTATGCTGTTCGCAAACACATCAGTGCCTGTTTTTATCCCGACAGTGGTTGAAAGACTTTGGTTCGCTCTTTCCTTATGTTTAGACATGCTGATAAATATTTGTCAACCGTTAAGTGTATTGCATCAACTCAGGAACAGAAGGAAAACTTTTCAAACAAAATTGCTGTGATTTCTATCCAGTACATGTGAATGTCTTCTCTTCCACAGAAACATCCACTAACGTATCATTGTCAATATCTCATCCTCCCTCAGCAGTCAAAACATGCTTAGAAAATAAGTGCCACCTACCCTTAACATACTCCAGTGTAACATACAAACATACACACTTTTTTATACTCCTCCCATGCTGGGTGATTCCATCTGAAATATAGGTAGATAGCTCTCTTTCTCTTGCAGTTGCATAGTGTGTTGCTGTGAAAACAAAACCAATTTTAGTATCAGGAGATATTTTCGAGTTGTTTTTTTTTCTCATGTTTTTGCTACCCCGAGTCTGCTGCTAGATTCTTCAGTTACCATGGTGAGCAGGGATGTAGGCAGTTCTTCGAGTCAGGGAAAAAAAAATAATCATGAAATGAATGCTAATGTGAGAGGAAACTGGCAATACTCAGTTTTATAACGCAGTCCGGTTCATAAATACAGAGCTTTCCACCTCAGGGGGAATCACAGGAAAAGGTCATAAAAATAGGTGCTCATCTTGAAATAAATTCCTCGCTTTTTGTTTTGCAATCAAAAAAAGTCCATGCAGAAGAGAATAGTCCAGTGATTCAAGAAAGACACTAGGAAATTAAAAGTCCTGGATCCTGCTCTGGCTCTAGTGTTGCCAGTCATTACTGAATGAGGTAGGTGAAAGGCAGGCACTGCAATGATGAGCAGTGGTCTCTTTGGCAAACCAGCATTTGGTCTCCTTTCTTGAGAAGCTCACCCCACAGTCTTTTTCTTAGGAAAACACTAATTTGATTCATCTGCGTGTACTAGAACATCAGAAATAGAGTTAACTAGAAAACGTGAAGTTTTACACACACTTATACTTTTTAATTTTAAAATTTCTGTTTATTATAAAATCAAAGATTCATAGAATGGCCTGAGTCAGAAGGGACAATAAAGATCATCTATTTCCAACTCCACTGACATGAGCTGGGACATCTTTCACTGGTTTTGGTAGCTCAGAGCCTTATCCAATCCAGATTTAAACACTTCCAGGGATGGGGCATCCACAACTTCTCTGGGCAACCTGTTCCAGTGCCTCACCATCCTCAGAGTAAACAATTTTTCCCTAATATCTAATCTAAACCTACTCCTTTTCAATTTGAAGCCATTCCCCTTGTCTTGTCACTACATGTCCTTGTAAATAGTCTCTCTCCAACTTTCTTGTAGACTCCCTGAAGGTACTGGAAGGCCACAATTAGGTCACCCCAAAGACTTCTTCAGGATGAACAATCCTAATTTTCTTAGATTTTCCTCAGAGGAAAGGTGCTTCATCCTTCTGATAGGGTCTTGGTGGCCCTCCTCTGGACTCACTCCAACAAGTTGATGTCCTTCCTGTACTGGGGATCCCAGAACTGGATGCAGTACTTATCACCCTTCAAAATATATCACCCTTCAAAATATAGCAATTTTCCATTAATGATGTAAGTTTCTTCATATCCATGTGAAATACTATTTTCCATTCTATGCTTTTCTTTCCATTCTACCTTTCCTCTACATTTTCTTAATTTTGTTTTTCTTCTCTTATTTTTTAGAAGAAAGGAGTGAAAGTAGAAAAACATTAAAGAAAATACTAATTTCTTTGAAGGAAGCATCATTTGAGGAGCTTAAAAGCTTTTCACAAAACACCTTTTTATCCCCTCTAGCAATCATCTCTCTAGGAATACAGTTTATTAATCTATCCAGTGAAAGTAGTCAGCACTTCTTTTTATAGACAAAGAAAAATATTGGCAAATGTTTGCTGTAATTTTAAGCTGGTTGGCATCTTCTGTCTTTCATCTTTGAGACACTCAGCAGTGCTTTGGTTTCTGACTGGAAGTGGTGGCACTGGAGCTATGGCTGTCGATGATCCGATTCCTCGCAGCTGCCCGTCCTGCCTGGACGGTGGAGCGAGTACTGACTCCTTGCGAAATTGCTGCAGTTTGCAGACATGTTTGTTAAGCTGTTTTCCCTTTTTGCTTCTCTTAAGATGTTGTACTGTAGACTCTGATAAATTAGTAACCTCTGAGCTGTCTGGGTATGCTCAGCTGTGGACTCTGGGCAGCATGGAGCCAGAGCAGGGGATGGGACAGGAGAAGCACCTGGTCCCAGCTAAACTTTCTAGTTTAATTCAAGTACTATTAAAACCGGTACTACCAGGGCTACTGTTAAAAGACAGAGTTACTATTAGGTGCACAGTTAACTTTATATCATGATCACCTGAATGCAATATATCATGTCAATGTGACTAGAAGGTAAAAACTATTTTATGAAACACTGAGTACTTGAAAAAAGTAGATGTTGTTGACTTTTAAATAGCGAATGTGCTACATAGCTTATTACTAGATATAAGGGTTATTGTAAGGCATAATTAACATCTGTAAGGTATTTCAAAATCTTGTGCTATACAAATGTCTAGCATTACTGTCACTGACTTGGAACCCCTTAAGAGATGTAAGAAACAATTCACTCTCTAAGGTTTAATTTAGAGATGGTGATCCTGTAGATTATTGATATTAAATCAATATCTCATTGGAGGAACAGCAGTATGTTCCCTCCCAACATATTACTTAAGTGCTTAATAGTGGAAATGTACTCTCTTACTTTAGAGTTGGATGAAATGTTATAATTTTAACAGCTTCCAGCTATTATGGAAGCTTCTGAAAAGACAATTTTATGTTCTGTTTCTGAAAAATATCCATAATAATAGCTTTTTTATTATTTGCAATTGGAAATTTTGAATTTTTGCTTAAGATTAGATGATAAATTATCTGTAACAGTTGAAAAAGTATTTACAGTATGTTTGCAATGGGAATTGCTTTATATTTAGGTAAAATTTGGGGTAATTAATTTTTAAATTTTCTGTAAATTAAAAAAATTTTCTAGAAATAACTACCTTTACTTGTTCAGCTTTAAGCTTCTTGATAGCTAAAACTCTGTGGATAATTCTTCAAGTAAATAAAATAAATTGGTTTGCCTTTTGTGTGTTTACGTGTGAGATTAACAGATGGCAAAGCACAAGTCTAACCTAGGATTTACAGAGTCTTAAACAGACAAGGGAAGTTTCAGATCTTCTTGCCGGGGACAGGGAAATGAGCCACAGAAGGCCATGAAGGCACCTTCTGCATGCAAAACTTTCTTTAAATCTGAGGTCAAGACAAAGCAATTGCTCATTGCACTTATCCCAGTAAATCCCTTTATGATCAAATATTGTATGAACAATGCTTTAGGCAAGGTCTAGATGCTCTGAAATAAACATTTTACTCTTTCCTAAGTTTTAAAATACATTTCCTAGCAGTTCCTTTCATGTGTTTAGAGATATCACTTGACAGATATATTCTATCATAGCTAAACTGAACCATTTGACTGCTAAGCACTAAAAATATTTCAGTTTATTTACTAATAATGATTATATCCTGGAGGTTTAAAATAAAAACTTTTAAAAAATCAAGCCAAAGAAATTCTCACAAACTGGAAAATATCTACATTTAAAGATATAGAGGACTGGAGCACCTCTCCTATGAGGACAGGCAGAGAGAGTTGGGGCTCTTCAACCTGAAGAAGAGAAGGTTCTGGTAATACCTGATAGCAGCCTTTCAATACCTAATGGAGGCTGGAGAGGAACTTAATACAAGAGCATGTAGATATAGGACAAGTGAGAATGGCTATAAACTGAAAGAAGGTAGGTTTAGATCAGATATGAGGAAGAAATTCTTTACTGTGAGGGTAGTGAGGCACTGGAGCATGTTGTCCAGAAAAGTTGTGGATACCCCATCCCTGGAGATGTTCAAGGCTAGGCTGACTGTGGCTATGAGCAACCTGATCTAGTGGAAGGTGTCACTGTTTATGGCAGGGAAGTTGGAAGTAGATGATCTTTAAGATCTCTTCAAACCCAAACCGTTCTATATTTCTATGAAAAACAAATCTTGATATGTTTCACCCACAAACAATAAACTACACGAGCAAGATATTTGCTTCATACATATTTTATTACTACAGTCTTTATAGTGTTTATCTCTTTTTCCTTGAAAAAGAAGTCTAAAGAATCATAATCTTCCAGTAAAGCTCATAGAGTGTTGCCTGAAGAAATTATTACTCTTACCCTATTCATTTAAACAGCCACTCTTTGGGATGATATAGAAGGCACGCAGATTTGCTTCAGCAAGAAACAGGTTAAAGTTAATCCAGGTGTTTCAGATAACTCTCTTGTATTCTTTTCATCAGAGTGATTGGTACTAACATTGCGCAGAAAAGATGATTAATGACAGTATATTCACTGCAGAGCACAGCAAATGTTGAAGTCAAATTATGTAGCTCTAGGCATTTTGAGAGACAGAATAAACAGTGATTCACTGCGTCACAGTCCTCATGACCCACCTTCACTTATGAAGCTGCCCATGATTTATGTGTGCCTAAAAAAGAGAAAAAAAATACACAAATATAAGTAGTAATTAAAAAGTAAAATAAAAATGTGGTAAGGAATGAATATATCAAATATTCATGTTGTTGTGAATAGGGTTGGATGTTTAGGTATGGATATGAAGCCCCAGTAGCAGTTTACTTTCTTCTCTGTCTTTGTCCCAGAATACCTGATATTATGGGCTGTGCTAACAGGGGAGTGGATAGCACAAGCAGCACCCTTGTAAATCCCTCTCTTCATCATAAAAGAACCCCAGGATTGAAGGGGAAAAAGCACTGCTACATAGGCTTCAGTGGCAAATAGGCTTTATGGATTGAGAGACAGATTTAAGATAAGAAGAAAAAGTAAAGCCTAAACTATATTAAAGAAAGGTAAAGTTTGGGATCTCTTAACCTGCTTGAATATACAAAATCCATGGGAACAGGCACGATGCTGGTATAGCCAGCTTTCTATCATCTTTGGAAGATTATGCCAGCTGGGAGAGCTTCTTGATTTCTGACATACATCACACTGCAGTCCTGCAGGTTATGGAGTAAATCCTACACAAAGCCGTTTCCAGGCCAGAGAAGAACAAGGTATTTGGGAACAACCAGCAAAAACTAATGAAAGGGTGAATCATGCTTGACCAGCCCAGTAGCCTTCTATGATGAGATGACTAAGCAGATGAGAGTAGTGAATTTTTGACACTGACAACCCTTTCAATGTAATTTATGATAGTATACCTTGTAAGAAGAGTAGTGAATATGAACTGAATAAATAACTGAAAAACTGGCTGGAGAGCTGGACTCAAAGGGAGGTGATCAGGAGTATGAAATCCAGCTGGGAGATGATTATTAGCGGTATCTCTCAGGGACAATATAGGAGCCAATGCTGTTTAGTATTTCTGTTAATGGTGTGGAAAATGGGACAGAAGGTACCCTAGCAAATTTGAAAATGATATCAAACTGTAAGGGAGTGGTTGATATAGTAGAAAATAGAACTGCTATTCGGAGAGACCTTAAAAGGAAATATAAATAGGCAGAAAACACATTTCTGAAGTCTAGCAAATGCAAGATTCTGCCTCTGGGACTGAATGAGCATATGCAAAAGTGGAGGCTGGTAGCTGATTGGCTAGGAAGCAACACAATTATATGTCTGGCTCCATCCTTGGATATAGTCAAAAGCTGTCTGGTTATGGTCCTGGGCAACTGTTTCTAGGTGGCTCTGGCTGAGCAGGGAGAATGGACCAGATGATCATCAGCTATCTCTCTCAACTTTCACCATTCTGTGAGTCTGTGACATATGGTACTAATTTGATTTCCAGTAACATTAGGACTGTATTGGCACAGTGCTCTGAATGGTCTAGTTACCACTGCTGATAATATATATATATACACACATATGTTTGTGTGTGTATACATATATATATATATACACACACACATATATATATGTATGTGTAAAGACAAATGAAGCACTAACTTCACTAGCATATGCTTCTTGTGGTATCTGAGACAGTTTGAACACCTTTACATCCTTTCATCTATGTGTTTGCACCCTTGGCAGCCCTGAACTATTTTACACTCAACTGATTTGAAAGCTCCATTGAAGTTCATCATATCTCACTTAGAAATATTGAATCCATTTGCATTGTCAGAAGATGACAGTAGGTTATGCCTTGCATAAAATCCAAGAGGAAAGATTCCAGTATACTCTTCAGTTTTTCCCTTGCCTAGGGTAGAGTAGCTCTGTATCAGACTCCAGTTAGGAAAGTTCTGTGCCTGTTCTTATGGAGTGGTTCATTCAAGATAACATCCTCAAATGACAGGAGCCAAAATAATCTGAAGTAAGGTAGTTTCTATTTTATCTTTTTTTTAAAGGCTGTTTTAAAAAATAAATAATTAAAAAATACAGTGATCCACAACAGGAAGTGCGTGAGCATTCTGTGGTAACTGAGATACCAGTCTGGTATATCAAGGAGTAAAGTTTGAAACTCTTTTCTTGGCAATGTGTTGCATAAGAATGGGTTCATGTAACTAGGAGAGGATTCATGGGGTTAGGAATTACAAATGCTGTACTAAGAAGGATCAAAATGTGGGACTTCAGATGAAGAGGGAGACTCTAGAGCCTCTAACAAGCAAACTTAGGCAGCTCAGAGCTCTGGTAGCTGACTTATGTGAATGTCACTCTTCAATAACTTATTCTTATGATGTACTGGGGGAGGGTAGCTACACAAATTGGATTTTAAGTTACAGCAGATAGGTTCTCATTTATTGACATAAATGATCTTATTTGGACTTGATTCAAAGAAGTTGGTTGTTGTTATGTCTCATTCTCCTTTAATGAGCACTAGTTTGCTCATTGAATCCATATTTCAACACAGTGCGCACTGCTCTCCTTAAAAATAAACCCACAAAACAAACATAAACCTTCATAACAGTATATAGGAGATGTAAATGGTACTCTGAAAAAGAATCTGCTTTTAGAGGCTTTTGGCATGCCATCCTTGTTAAGCATCTAAGACTGGAAAAGTCTTGCATGACAGAGAATCTTAGAATTTTTTGCTTCTTCTCAGTTAGAGACGAGCTTACACTGAAACTGTACCAAAATGTCATAAGTTGGGCCAGTCTCAGTGTTCACAACTTAAGTAGGGATAATCCATGTATCAAATCAGTTTATGCTTGCTGCGACTAAGATCAACATTAATCAGTAAAAAACAGAAGAATTAGTTTCCGTCCTAGCTTAAGATGAATTCAGTAATTTTGATTTTATCACCAAAAAAAACCCTAGAGCACTCAAATCTCAGTTACTATTTCTTTGACACTGGAGAAGAAATTCTTGTATTAGATGGCAAGGTTTTGTTAGCAGGAGGGAAACTACAGGAGTAGCTTATGGAGAAACTTCTAGAAGCTTCCCCTATGTCTGATAAAGCCAATCCCAGGTGACTCCAAGATGGACCTACCGCTGGCCAAGGCTGAGCCCATCAGTGACGGTGATAGTGCCTCTGGAGTAATAGATTTAAGAAGTGGGGAAAAAAGGAACTGTGCAATTGCAGCAGGAGAGATAAGTGAGAATATGTGAAAGAAACAGCCATGCAGATGCCAAGGTCAGCAGAGAAGGAGGGGGAAGCGGTGTTCCAGACATCGGCGCAGAGATTCCCTTGCAGTCCTCCCCATGAGGAAGAAGGAGGGGCAGAGATGACATGTGATGAACTGACCACAGCCCCCATTCCCTGTCCCCCTGCACCACTGGAGGGAGGAGGTAGAGAAAACAGGGAGTGAAGTTTAGCCTGGGAAGAAGGAGGGATGGGGAAAAAGTGTTCTAAGATTTAGTTTTTATTTCTCAGTATCCTACTTGGATTTGATGGGTAATAATTTAAATTAGTTTTTCCCCAAGTCAAGTCTGTTTTGCCCGTGATGGTACCTAGTGTGGTACCTGTCCTCATCTGGACCCATGAGCCTTTTGTTGTATTTTCTCTCCCCTGTCCAGTTGAAGAGGGAAGTGATAGAGTAGCTCTGGTGGGCACCTTGGGTCCAGCCAGGGTCAACACATCACAAGTTTTCAATAGACAGTAAGCAAAAGTTTTAGAAAGAACAGGTATCTTGGGAATCTCCATTTTTTTCAAATACAGTTTCGGACAAGTAAGGTGGCCTAGTTTTCCAAAACTGGAAATATTGTGTTTTGGCAGCCCAAGTTTTAAAAATGTTAAGATTCTAAGTGCAATACCCAAAAGTAAAGCATGAAAAATCAATATGAATGATAAATAAATGATAAATATCAATAAAAAATCTTCTGTCACAAGATTTTACAAATGTCAAGTCATCAGTTTTTAATGTATATAAAAGATGACACATTTAGCAGTACATCGCCCTCTAGTATTGTGCTGTATATGGACTTAGATTTTCTAAGAGGTCTGGATAGTCCTAGGAAGTGTCTGTTAAAAGTAGTAATCCATCTTGACCTGACCTAGCTTAGGAGATCTGATGGGATCCTAGTATAAGATAGTATGTCTAAAGGCAATTTTTCTTTAAAATAATAATATAAAAAAATTTACCAGTGTGGTTCTGCCATGTAAAGAAAATTATAGATAAAGAAAATATAAAATGAAAATGAAGATCAAACGACCAAAAATCTAATGATTCCATTCCCTTGGAATGTAGTGAATTATCTAGACTTCCAAAGAGGGAGTCTTGAGTTATGAGCTCGCCAAGGGAGTTTACTTTAAAAATATACAAGGCTCCAACAATATAATTTAATATGCATTACTAGACAAGGAAAATTAGGTCCTTATTAATTTAGGTATTTGTAAAATCCACCATGCAGCTCTCCTGAGCTTAGGTACCTGAAGATGTCTTTATACTCTCTGGTGTTGTGAATGTGTATTACAGGACATTTTTATTAATGACCTCTACTAAAGTATTTGAACTGCAGCTAGACTGACTCTCAGAAATTGTCTCATTATTTCTGATGGGGCAAACAAGTGCTGAAAGAACCTTTATAAAGAAACATCTACTCTATTTAGAATAGAATAGAATAGAATAGAATAGAATAGAATAGAATAGAATAGAATAGAATATTTTCTTCTTTATGTTTCACATTAAGAGAGTAGGACTATCTGGTTTATTTTGAAATTACCGTACAAAGTCTTCCCTGGCAAAAGATAATATGGGCAAAACTCAGGCATAAAGAATCAGGCTGAGACAACAAAGCCAGGTATGATCTTATTCTTAAAAAAACCCATTTCAATTCATGAAATGTTTGGTGTTGGCAGGGGATAGTATGGTATGTTCAAAATCACATATCTTATTAGTTGTAGAAATCCTTCCAAGAAACTGATTTCATCAGACCAAACAAATATGATGGCTGAGTTTTTTCCCCCTCTGCTTTATAATCCATCACAGTAGGAACATCTTGAGGCAATTTCTTCATTCATTTATTGTTAGTAAATGCTTCTAAAACTGAATCTTCAACTAGATAATAGAGGTAAAGCAGGACATCAACTCTTTGCACTTGTCAAAGCACACATTATATCATCTCTGGAGAGAAAATTTTTGATTCTTAGCCTTGTCTTTTAGAACATAAGTGAAGCAGGACCTTAGATTTCCTAGAATTACAGTGAAGAAGCAGATGAAATCTTGACACATCTGGCTGTAAAATGTGCTGCCATTTAGCTCATTGTCAACTGCAGAATGCATGACAATGTGCAACAGATGTTAGAGTATTATTCACCGAGCTTTACTTTCTGTGGTGAAGTGTCTAGGAGTTATTCGAATGACAAGCCCTGACAGCTCACGTAAGTTGTTTTCATTGTGCTGAAGCTGAAGAAATAATGTGGCCAAACTGCTCCAAAGAGAAGAATGAATTGTCAGAGTTTGTGTGAGGTCTGTTGTTGAAAAAAAAAAAAAAAACCAAGCCAAAAACCTAGCAGGTACATATAGGTCATTATTCAAAGGCTGCTTGGATAATAACGAGGACTAAAATGGCTAAGACTGTGTCCATCAGAGATGGGCTTTCCTCTAAGGGGGGCATTAAGCTTCTCACAACTACTGACTAGCAGCTAGTGACTTTTGAATTAAGAGAGACCTTCTTTGTGAAGATTAAAATGGAAGTCTCAAGCCTGCGGAGAAGAGGTGTCTTGTTGAAAATGTCAAGCTTAGAAGACTTTCAGGATTCAGGAAATTAGTTATTTCTCCTGGGGTTTGAAACCACATTTCGAATTCCTACTAGAGATAGGAAATAACTCTTTTCACTGAGTCAAATTCACAAATTGTAGTATTAGAAAGAACAATTATTCTTAAATTCTTATTGAAATTATTCATTACACTCTTTTGATTAGTATTATTATTGTTTCACTGTGTTTCTATTACATGTCTTAAAAATAACCTTTTCCACATAGGTGCAAATGAAGCCATGTGATTTTCGAAATCACTAACACCAGTTCAACATATGGTATAATATCACAGACATTTACAAGGCTTTGAAAATCCCCTCTGTGACCTATCACCCCAACAAACAAGGCCACTGGTTCCTTTCAAAAGCAATTTATACTGAAGAGCATTTTACCGAAGAGCATTCTTCTATGAGTGTTCGACTGCCTCACCACAGAGTCAGTGTTGAATCATTGCAAATACCTTCTGAATTCATATTTCCCAGGGGAATATTTTAAATTTTGGAATATGAAATTGTACTTTTTCTCTTGTCTCATCTTGGGGTTTGGGTTTGGGTTTTTTTGCATGAATTCCAATTGCATAGGCACTTCTCAAAAACAGCTTTCAAACTAGCCACTCTGAAATACAGGCAAGGTCATATTATACAGGCAGTAGAGCCTGAGCAGTTATGTGAAGACAGGACAGAGGAAGTTCTGTACCTTCCCATAAAAAGAAACACTGATACTAAGGAGACTGATGACTGTTCAGTATGCAGTCATTATTTCCCTGCCCCTGGGTTGAATGATGGATAGTACATAGGTGACAAGTGGGCTTCCAGCCTTTCGGATGCTTCACATCATGTTTATTTATACTCTAAGATGAAAAGTGAAAGTCTATCAGTAAGATAAGTATTTGCATGAGTCTTTTCAGGTCTCCAAACTTTAATTTGCCTGTAAATCCATTTTTATGAAGGGTTAAATAATTGAAGAAAAAAGAAATCCATCTGTATTACTCAGATCCCAGACTTAGGACTGGTTATTACAAGAGACACCATTCAATGTTAGGCGGCTGCACTGTTGCCTCTATCACATAATCTTATGCTTCTAATTATTTTAATTCAAATCAACTTTCAATAGAACAAGATCACTTAAAATAAACTAGATTTTAACATATGATACAGAAATATTATGGGGTTTTTTCAAGAATTTTTAAAGGTTGCATCTTATCAATACTTAAAAAAAATGTATTATATTGCTGGTGTTTTATTTGATGTTGATTAACTAGGAATAAGATTGAAAATTTCAGCTGAATTTTGAGGGGAAAAAAAGGCACCATGCAATATTTTGACTAAATATCATTTTACTTTATATGTGTCACATCCTGTCAGCCTGTCTTATTCTTCCTCTCTTTTGCATGCCTAGTGTCTACTTATGCTAAGCAGAATAATGTATACTGTCTAAAGAGACAGTACCAGAAATCTTCTGGAATTTACTGGAGACATGTAACTGCAGAAGCAAAAGCGACTTGGATCTGAAAACCTGTAGTTATTGTTGCACCACCTAAAGATAGGATTTTTATTTTTTATAGCATAAAAGTTCCATACCTATTTAAATAGTAATTCTGAAATTAAATTAGAAAATTAAACTAGGATTCATAATTTATGGAGACATTCTGGAAATTTTACTCCAAACAAAATAATTGGTCTGACTCACCATGACAACTTATGTGGGATTTGAAGGAGTAATCAATTTGCTCGCAGAAATCTTCACCACCTCCCAAGATTAGAGTAAAAACATGTCAGGCTATCCATAATCTTGATATTTTTAAGATATTAAAATCTTTATGTTAAATCTAGTGCAGTTAATCAGAATGACTAAAAGTCAGATATCTTTCATATTGACAAAATAAACTTGTAGAAACTAAGAATTTGTGTTTTGTAAAGGCCATTTTAAACAAATGAAAATACACAAAATAATTTAATTTTCAAATTTAATTCTGTAGTGTATTACCCTTCATATCTTTTAGTAAAGCTATTCATATTGATCATATTGATTTTCATATAGATTTTCATATCTGAAAATGTTTCATATTAGTAGGAAAAAAGCACTAATAAAGCAATGCACATCATTTAAAAACAGTATTCTATTTTGCAGTGGAGTTAAGATCTGTCTTATTATTTTGTTATTACTATCTCTGACACAAGTTTCCTTAAAATTGCATACAGGACAAAAGAAACACACAAAAATTCCCACATCCTACAGAGAGCACAGTGTGCACAAAGCACATATTTTCAGGTGGTATTTTGTTCTTAAAAGTTGGCATTCTTCTCTCTTGGTTCATCGTGGCTGACACCACTATAGTCTTACCTCAGTCCTTCTGTAATACAATGATTCTAAGGAGTGAGGTTATGTATTCCTAAGTTAAAATTTATTTGGACTTTACCTGAAATTCTTCTGTATTAAAAACTATAGAAATAAATCTTCAAGAAGTATGCTCTGCTTTTATTGCTAGTATTGGCTAAAATAGGCTATACTGGTGATGCAATTTAACCCACAGCATTAAGCAGAATAAAATTCACTTTCATTTGATTTTTTTTAATGTCAGTGTAGAACATCTGCATCCATACACATCACTGAAGACTAACTTACAGTCAATGGGGAGAAACAAACACTGTCAAAGTGTGATTCATCCAAACAAGTGTAGATATCTACTTCAGGAAAAGACATTTTACCATTAAAGTGCCTATTTCTCTGAAGTGACTATGGATAGACCCAAAGTTGACCAGCTCAGATACAAATATGTGCAAGGTCTGCATTTGATCAAATGAATCATAACTCAGGAATCAGCCTGATCAAATTCAAATGTTACACATCTAGGCAAAAAGCGTTTAGTTGTCTGTCTTGACAGAAAATCAGAAATCGTAATGATTTTTTTAATAATTTAAAATACCAGTTTGACTTTTTTAGCTTTGATTTCTATGTGTATGACTGGGGGAAAAAAAAAGAAAGATATGCGCATATCTCCTTTTATGGAATACAAGAGTGAATTAAGAGCTTAAGTGTGTTTTTCTCTGTAATAATTACTATGTTTAATTGCCACTCCAAAACATGAACTTCTGTGAGAATAATTTTACTTAAGCGTGTTAAGTATCAACTCAAAATTTTAAAACACCCTTAGAAATTTCAATAGGAATTATGTCAAACATGATTCTTAGCAATAGCTAGGCAATCATCTAGTTCCTTTCAACAAATGTGCATCATCCATCAAATTCATGAACAGATGTCTCAAATAGTAAAACTTAACTAACAAAAGCAAATATAGTCATGTCATTCACATGACATGATTCTGATTCGAACTAATTTTCCCCCATCATACTATATATTGTTAGAAATCTTTTTTTGTCAAACTACTTCTAAAATCTTAATTTATTATGAAAAGCATTTTGCTAGTTTCTTAGTCTGTTCCTTTCTTTCCTTTTTTTTTTTTCCAAATGTGTTTCCATTTTTGTTTCATAAAACCAATGCAGTAGTCTCTGCTTGGGATTTTAGCACTCACAAATGTTATAATTCTGAAGAGTTAATTTCCTTCACTACATTTCCCCCCTAAAAAATCGTTCATCTGTAAAAACTGTAGAGATTTTTCACCTATGTGAAAGAAAGAGCAAAAATAGAAAATTTTTGAACATGATTGAAGACATATTTGAAGGTATTATTAGAGGAGTTCCAGAAGTTAAATGAAACCAAAATGAGAGCTAATACTTGACAAGTAGAGATGCTGTACATTCTCAAAATAATTAGGTGTGCAGAAAAAAAGACGAATTGATCCAGCTGACTGGTTAGATAAAATGCAAGGAAGTTACACTGTTTGGGGCAATTGTGTTACAGAAGGTTATGAAATTCAGTGGCTCACTTAAACATTTTGTATCATACAGTTGAGCATGACTAGGAAAAAATCAATTTTAAAAAAAGAGATACATTATAAATCCTAAAGCTATATTTGCAGAGCTTAAAAAATGAGGAAAGAAAATATTTTTAAAAAATTAAAAAAGAAAATTAAAAAATCAGGGGGCTGATTCCATAGAAAGATTAGAAACTCATCCTTTACTAAGATTGTGCAGAGGTAAAGCCCTTTATGAAAGTGACCTTTCATCTTTCCTTTCAGGTTTGTAAATTATGTGTCCACCCCAGCCTTCAAGTAGTGCTCAGGAATTAAGAGTTCACAGGGGAAGTAACTGCTCTGTAGGTTCAGAAAAATACAAAGGAAGAATGTGTCTTTTTGTATGTTTGTGGTGGATACTCAAATGAAACTAAATAGGCTTTGTAAAATAAACTCAGCTGAGTCAGATGCCTGTTATTTAATATGGATTTTACATATCTTCATATATGTACTTCTAACATTCTGAGTGTTAGCTAATTTTCTCCTCCCAGAATGATGAGTGCAAGAAAAGTCTCCAGTCTAGTCACACTGGAGACTAACTGAAAACAGTTGAGCATCAGTTTTCTGTGTCCTGCTGAGATGTGAATAAACAAAACAACTATTGAATTATTGTGTCTTTGGTCTTAGATTCCAGGTGGTCATATGTACTGGTTCATCTACTCTAAGTTGTGTGAAGTGATTAATTCTCTTTGTGTGGAAGCATAGCCATATCAAGTGTTAGAATATCCTCATCTTTATCTCTACCAACACACATTTTACAGTAGTAATCACATCTTTTTTCATTCTTGGTGCTGGTCTTCAAGATTTCCTTATGTTTACCAAAAGGGATAAAGTTGAACAGGGCAGTCAGGATGAAAGAAAAACAGAATAAATACTGATGACATCAATTATCTACTTGAACACAGCACAAAATATCTATTTTCTAATTAGCAATATTAAATTTCTATTTAATGTAACTCAAATACAAAACAATGCATCTTGGATGCAAAAAAACCCCTCAAATAATTCACAGGACTGAAAACTTAACTGCATTGAGAAATGCACCGGGTTATCACTACAGACAACTCAGTGTGCACCTGTGTCAAAAATTTTCAACGTTATGCTGCATATGCAAAAAAACAATAGAGCATATTATAATTCTCTGATACAAGCTAGTGCTGCAATTTCATCTAGAATAAATGGTCTTGTGCTAGTCTTAACAGTTTCAAAAGAAAAACAAAAAAAACCTGTTAGCTAAACGTGAGAAGAATAACCAAGACCTCCCATTGACTCATTTGAGTCAATGCTGTAAAACATGCAGCAAAAAACCCAACCGAGCACTCTACCTGGTTGAGGACATCATCATCTTTCAAAATTATGCTGTGCATCACAGCTATACAGCAGCACATTTCTTTCACATGCTCCTAGAAGAAGTGTACCTAGAAAAAAAATCTTTCCTGAATTTGTCTCCACCTGGAGAATATTGCTGCTATCACAGCCTATTCTCTGTCTCCACCCTCTTCCCTCAAACATGTTGTGTTACCCCATCTCTTGGTCTTAGGACAACCACAGGGTTACTCTAGAGTCTGGCCTGGAAGGGCCAGAAATGGTTCCAAGAAAACAATTCACAGTAAAAGCTGCAGCCCATATGAAATGACCCACTGGTCACTCTAGACTGTCTTAAGAATCATTAAGGTTGGAAAAGACCTCCAAGATCATTGAGTCCGACCATTAACGCAGCACTGCCATGTTCACACTAAACCATGTCCCCAGATGCCACATCTACATGTTATTTTAACACTTTCAGGGATGGTGACTCCACCACTTCCCTCAGCAGCCTGTTCCCATTCTTGATCACCCTTCCCATGAAGAAAGGTTTCCTAATATCTAACCTAAACCTCCCCTGTTGTAACTTGGGGCCATTTCCTCTTGTCCTGTCACTTGTTACGTGGAAGAAGAGTCTAACACTGATCTTGATACAACCTCCTTTCAGGTTTCTTTTGACATGCTCCTGCACCTCATTGTTTTTCTTGTCATGAAGTGCTCAAAACTGAACACAGGATTTGAGGTGCGACCACACTAGTGTTGAGTACGGGGTAAAACCACTTCCTCTTTAAGAAGTTGATCATGGTAGGGAGCGAAGCGGCTCAAGGCATCAACTGAAGGTCAGAGGAAGAAAGGAAGAAAATCCCTTATGAGATTTAAGATTCTATCCCTCACTGAGAATTCTTACACTGCAAAGAGGGCCTGACCTCATTGGAAAGAGTGGCAAAGGTACATCCTCAGTGACTTCTTCCAAACAGGTGTCTATCACAGTGCTGGTGCCATGCCCAGACCATCTGCCTTGACTGATATGAAAGACACCATACATTGCCCCTTACATTACGTTTTATTGATTTTCCAAAATCTGTATGGCTTTCCTGCATGCTTTTTCCTCTTCCTAAATATTGATTTTTTTTAAAGCAAAGGTTATGCATAGTTCAGACTTGTCCTAAGGCCTTTCTTAAAATAGAGCCTGCTGTCTACTGTGATATGCAGATGTCTTGGCAGAGGCTGTCTAAGTACAGAGATCACAGATATGGGGTTATTGAAGGATCTGGTCTAGCTATGATGGCTTCTGTCATAATGGCTTGTAAGCATTATTTGACATAAAAAGAATAATATGTGCTGCCCCACATATCATCCCACTAGTGAGGCACTGTCACCAGAGTGCCAAATCTCTGTTCTAGACAACAGGTATTGTGTGCAATAGGTATTGCAAACAACAGGTATTGCCTGTATCCTGTTGACTTAGGCATGTGGTACGTATAGACAAAACTTTTCTGCCGTGTGTAGGCCAAAGGACAGCATGTAAGTCTTGTGCAATACATTTTGTGAAATCACAGGGCCTGTGCCAGCTGACTAGCAGTTGGAAAAGGATACTCTGCTTTGGGAGACTATGAATGTGATAGCAAGGATGGGTAGAGAACAAGCTTTAATAATCTTAGAACAGAATTGTTAGGGAAATGTACATTGTGTAGTTTGTACTCATAGTCCAAGCAGAGAGGGTTATAGAAATAGGACCAGTGTATTCTTGGAAGGAAAAAGTGGAGTGCATGAATCATTTCAAATATGTTTTCCAAAACAGGTAATCTCTTAACAATGATTCTTGGATAAGAGAAGTGAAGAAAGGAGCTGTTAACACTGTGACTGCAACTACTCCTCACTAGTATGGACTGTTCAGTAATTTATAAACCTTAAATTAGAGTACTACAAGGTGTTCTACTCAGAATCCTTACAGAGCATTTCAGTGGCTCTGCTCACACAAAAAGTCTGGCAAGCTATCTTTATGAGCACATAATGGAAGTGCCCTGTTATTCAAGGAGCATTGCTTTTAGAGAGTGTCTTTAGAAAGAGAAAAGAGGTGGGGCGGGGGGAGGGAGGTATGGGAGGAAAATGATGTCAGATGTGTATTTGCATCAGCAGAGAGGAAAAAGATTAATTTATACAGAAGTAGTGGAAACAGACAGAATAACTAGAAAATCCCTGACAAAATGTTTATGTGGAATTGGGTCTTCATGAATATTACTGTTTAGTTATTTACTATTTGTTTTTCATGTCTGAGATTTTTTAACTGATCATGGCCTCCTGAAATGTTCCTTGTTAATATTTATTTAATCAATACTTTCTACTTTTGATAGCTTATTCAGAAATTTTATGCTGTCCAAACATGTTTGGTCAGACAAGACACCGGATGAGGCTTTTCTTTCTCAGTTAGAAAGCCTTTCCAACTAATATTTCTCTGTATTTTCTATGTCATCATTAATTTCCTGTAAATGTTTGCACTGGAATCTAGCTAAATGGATGCATGAGCTCAAAGAAAACAGTTTCATTAATAAGTGGCGCTTTTTGGCCTTATATGTTTACTCAGGTACAGTGGCATATTGGCAAACCTAGTAAAAATGGGGTGCTAATAAGAACGAAAGCCAGTAGGGTCCAGTGAGGTGAATTAATCAGGCTAGTTACTAGAACTGTAACCCAAAGTATTATTTCTATAAAACAAACAAATTGCTTTAAAAAACATGTTTGGAAGTACGACAGAGAAACCAAAATCTTGTTCCAAATTTTTCAGGAAATTTAAAAAAAAAACCCAGAAGTTAATTTTCCATCTCATCTTATGTCTCTATAAGTTCTCCCACTTAAAGTACCTATTCACTTCTTCTACACTAATTGTATTCTCAGATCTTCATTTAAAACATATATAACCTTTTTATTACATGTTACTATGTTTCAAAATTGAGGGCCCTCCATGCATATTTGTTAAATGTTTTCCACGAGAAAAGTTTCTCTCTTGGGGAAAGTTTGAAACTACAGTTCCTCAGCAACAAACCTTTCTGATAAATGTCCATCAGTAGCTTTGAGTCTGATACTTGGAGGATATAAATCTGCAGAAAAAAATTAAAATGGATGCATGGCGACAGAGATTACATGGAGATGCAGATTGTTGTAATATGATAGGGACTTCAACTCTGTATTTCTGACTAATCTTTCTAAATACATATATTTTCTAGGAGAAAAACAGGTTAAAAAGAGGCAGGGATACAATTAGCTTATTTATGGAAATGTAAAGTATAATAAGAAATACAAGCTTTATACTGGCAGAGGAATTAGTTTTTTGTAAATTGATGCAGATAGTTTTAATTAATATCAAAGCTTATACTCTGCCCACCTTGCTGGCTTAGATTTAAGGGTAAGCTTTGAGAAATATTTATCTGGGCAGATGTCTCACTGAGATATTTGTACAGAAATACGCCTAAGAATTATGCAGCCCTTTCAAAATTAATGTTGTTTAGTTTGTTGTGTAATTAAGAACATAATTGAAAATATAAATGCTTGAATTATTAATAAGGCCCGTACTGTCTGTTATCCACTCTGAATACTACTCCATGTTTAGAATGAGAACAAAGACACCACTTAGAAAATTCCTATAGCCTGAGTGAGAGAAACAACCTAGTAATTGATTAGCCACGTTTATATCAACAGAACCTTATTTCTCCTTGAATTTTTTTACGTTTATATATTAAAATTGTACTGTAAGTTTGCTTGTTGTAACATTAGAATAATGACAGAACCACTTTTTCCTGCATACAGAATGCTTCTGCCCCTCCTAGGGACACAAACATTCATTAATTTAGGAACTGAAGAATTACTAAATTCGAAAAACTGAGGATGATGAGTTCCCCTGTCAATCCTAGGATTGTTTTATATTCCCATGCCTAAAATCAAGTATGTTTGGACAATATCTGCATAGCATCTATGGAAATATTTTGTCAAGATGAAGCTCATTCATCCAACCCTCAAAGCAGAAGATGGACAAATCTAAATCCTCTACTGTGAAAGTTGCCTGGAATGGTGTGCCAGTTTAAAAGTAAACCGGTGGGAGAAATGAACCCAACTCAAGAGAGATTACAAGTCAGAGTTACAATTTACTAAAAAAGATTACAATAAATACAATGATACAGAGGAAAACCTGGCTTTAACCCACAAAGACAGATGTATGTATGACCCCATTACCCTGGGACAAGAACAGAACAGTGTTTGTCAACCTCTGTGCTGAGCACCACGTTGGCCCCCTGGATACAAAGTTAAAGGAAAGGAAATCCTGTTAGTCCAGGTGATGGTCGCAGTTCTGTTAAGTGATGACTGCAGTCTTATCGAGAGTGGCAGTGGCAGCCCTGTTGGAGTTCTGGTCCTCCTCTGGATCTGACAAGTGGTCCCAGAAGTCCCAAAACCCTAAGATTATATATGCTCAGGTTCAGGTGGGAATATCCAGTACCTCCCCCAGGTCAGGGAGTTTCACAATGGGTGATTTATAGGATATCATGGGATATTTTTGGAATCTTTGATGTCTAGGTGTTGCAGCTGCCTATTACGCCAGTCCAGTATGGCCCATTAGCAGACATGACCCCTCAGACTGGGTGTGAAGGTGCTAATGCCTCCACGGAGGGGAGTTATCACAGATGAGTCATTAGTGTGAAGACAAAGAAACACTTCTCACAGGGTTCTTTAAGACCCAGCTTGTAGCCTGAGGTGTCAGGTGTGCCCTGGGCAGCTGCTGCAAATGGTCCATTATTAGGAGTCCATCAGAAATGACATAGAGGGTACAGAATACACAGTTTTGGTTATACCCACATAGTGATAAACTGGTCCCAACCCCTAGGGGACAAATGTTTACATGTGTAGAAGGAAAAGAAATTCCTAAATTCACTTTAGATTTGTGCTTTTAGCTTAATGGCTAAAATGTTTTGTAATTCATGGTGTGTGGTGGCATAAATTGTGACACTGGATAACAGTCAAGAGCAGATTACCTTTGTCATCTTTTCCCAAGAATAGATATGTGTGAGAGAGACTCACAACCATTGAGGTAAGAGGAACAGAGGCAAGCTTCTTGCAAGGAGGCCAAGCCCTTTCCCCCCTCTGCAGTCAGACTGCAGAGCTCGGGACAGCTCATAAGTGGACCAAATGCCTGTAGCTAGCTAGGGGGCCTTTTTCCCCCCACACTCTAGGTGGGGGGTGGATGTAAGGCTTAGTATTTTAAGCTGAGCCAAGGAGGAAGGGCTGAAAGAAGCTTGGTGCCAGGAGAAGAAAAAACTCCAGGTGAAATTGGAGACGGGCCAATCAGGCTCGGAGGTGCCATACGTTGGGTTTGGACATGGCTACCAAAATTGAAGCTGCAGCAGCTGGAGAAAAGTGAGAGAACCAACTAGTAGCAGGCGTGTTCAGGGTAAGAACTCAAAACAGCATCTTACCCCTGGGAGGAAATCTTCATCAACCAAGGAGGAAGGACTGGTGGTAGGGGTGGTCAGAAGGAACTCTTTTCCCTGATACCCCAATGAGAGAAAGACTGCTTACCTATCAGCCTGAGGGGTTCTCCTGAACTGATGGTGGGAGGGACTTGAAGAGGTGGTAGAAGTGTGTTAATATCGTGTATATAATTGCTCTTTAGTTTGTATAGTATATATTTTGTGTAGGAATAAATGTATATATTTCCCTTCCCCCATACAGAGGTGTGCCTGCCTGAAAATTTCTCTTTGGTGTTGAGGAAAATTGTGGGGAGATGGAGGAAGCTTGGAGATTGGATTTTTATGGGGCAAACCCCCCACAGGCTTGTACAATTTTGTACAATAAATTAGGAGCAGCATTCCCAAATACACCTCTGAAACTAAAAGTTTTAATTTTCATCTCCAAAATAATTTTGGCAATGGAAAGCTAAGCTTCCATGCTCTGAAGTGCACTGAAAGAATCTTTTTTTTTTTTTGACAAGTAGGAGAAGAGTCTTCATTGGGATATAATTAACTACTAAAAAATAGTTCCTGTTTCCCCCAGGAATCACCAGTGTACATGGTTATATTATTATAGTACCCCAGGACGGCAAAAGTTGCCTAGGAAATATGACAAAGCCTCTAAAATGAAGTTATGTAAAGTACATAGACTGGCTTTATGCCTATGGAGCATATCATAAACATTTCAGTTACCTACATACTGTCTAAACATCTGTTAACTTTTAACATCTTATGGAGTTTTTTGGCATACCTAATATTAAAAATATTCTGTCATTTATTCATCTATATCTTCGTCATCCAAGGGGTAGATAAATTGCAATTAAGAAATCAAATTTCTACCAGGAGGCTATAAAAAATTATGAAATTTTCAAGTCCTAACTCCACATTTCTGGATGGAATTTCTCCATATGACATAGAGTTCTCCATATCAATCTATAAATCAAATAAATTTTTCATTTTTCTTGTCCATTCTTTATGCAACTTCTTAACCGAGTTATGCTGGTTTTGCTTTTGAAATTCCCTAAGAGAGGATTTTATTCACTCTAGTGGTAAATTTAAAACCTGTAAGTCAAAGCATCATTTAATTTGGTCTACTCTGACAACTTTTATGAGCAACACAAGTGTCACTGTTTTGAACACCCAAATCTGTCTTTTCATTCAAGCTAGTTACTGCAGAAAGTTCAGACTGAGAAGAAGGAGGGTGACTTTTAGAGCAGTCAATAAATAAGGCCGCCAGAAATATTTATTGAAAAAAAAAAGGAAAAAGAAAAACAGTGGTTTTCCATTTCAAAAGGTTTTCTCCAAGTTTCAGTAATGTCGATATGAATTATGATCTCCCCACTGGTTATTCATTAACTATGTATTTACTGTCATAACACTCTCACCCTTCCTGATCCTATGTCTATCAACCACTTACTACACTTTCTCATGATTTTAATTTATGTGCCCTGCACATCAGAGACTCTGCAGAGCAGTCTTAAGCCTCACTTTAGGTGCCGAACTAAACCAGCTTCTTCCTGAGGCTCAGTGAACAGAGAGGAGAGACAGAGGTTCTCCTGCAGGATGATGTAGAGAAGGGCCTAATTAAAATTATTCCTTTCAAAGCATCCTATCTGTCTACACTGACTAAAGGAAGGACTTTAGAGATTAGCTATCTTACTTTATTGAATTCCCTTTTTTCAGTGTTAATTTAGGTATCTAACATATAGTGGTGATTCCCACTACCTTTTTGCATTTTTTTTTTACTAAAAGGGATCTGTAATTCAGGATTTCAAGAAGTTGCTTACTATAAGTAATTATAAGAAATGTTAAAAAACCCCTAATAACAGTGAAATTGAACTATTTTTTAGAGGAATACCAGAAAGGAGTTGAAGATCATTGCCCTTCTGTGGTGTTTTCCCTTACTGTTTCATGGAGCCCTTATGCAGCAGAGCTAGACAACACGTCATAAAATTATGATCTGTGAACTCGGAGAGCATGCAGTCACCTCAGCAACATACAGTGCACTTCCACTGGCCCTGGACCAGCCCTGTTTCAAGAAAATTATAGCTATAATGGTGGTACTTAGAGGTAGAGTCTGTCTGCCTATCCCTTGCAAAGCTCAGAATGTGTAAGGTAACAGGCTGGAAGGAGTATTTGCTTTGGCGCTATGGGAGAAGTGAGTGTTAGACAGACACAGTCAGCCATCAGGGCTGTCTCCAGAAGCAAAAAAGAGAGCAAGATAAAAGGAAAGAGAAGAAAAATGAACTTCAACAGAGTGTAAGAGTTAAATCTAAGACCCGGTGAAACTAATTAGGAGATTAAAGTACCCAGTATAATTAAATTTCCTTTCTCTGTCTTACCCCGACAAGAAAAAACCCATGCAAATAAAGTCCCCTTTTCCAGCAATTCAATGTAACGAAAACGTAACATATCACCAAATATCGAGTAATATATATTACTGGAAAATTAGAAGAGAAACACTGTTCATTTACTCTAAGATTGAGAATGATCTGAATGGGATGCCTTTTGTAGTAACACACAAAGATATGCATGTCACTCAGAAAGGGAGAGTAAGCTCTTTGAAACAATAACAAATATGCAGTCCTTAGGAGCTAAATGAGATAAGAAATAACACATTGTGCTGACCTAGAGTAGCCCATCAAGAGGAAAATTCATTATTTCTACTATTTAAAACAGCACTTTGCAAGCATTACCCAATTCTCCCAGTCTCCCCTGTTTATAAACAAAGATGCTGAGGAAGAAGGAATGTATACTTTGCCAGAATCATGACCCATCTAAAGAGTGGAAATAGAAGAAAATCTCGGGAGCTCTTTGTTTTCAGCCCGCACTCAGTTCTCTGAATATCTTGCAAGGCATATGAAACAGAAGCCAAAGTTTATAAAATCGCTGGTGATGTTGCAGACAAAAGGAGACATTTGCCTTCAGGTCAGACACATTAAATTGATTGTGGGATGACTCCAAAAAGACCATAAGAGCTTGAGTCATCCTACAACTTGAGTCACATGCCTTCTTCACAGGAATAACCCTGGAAGGCAGAGAGAAAAAAACCACCCTCTCTCTCCCTTGCTGGCAGATGGCATCGCAGCCATTTGGCAGAAGGAAGGATGTTACAATTTGACAGAAAAGGATCTGACCGGGCTTAAAAAATAACGACTGTCAATGTATGGCATTCATGTCTGCTTTACTAGTAAACAACAAAATATGGTATGAAAGGAAAGATAAAAAAACTCTCACATATGTATTCCAACACTCATCTGCAGCTTTTTTCCTGTGAAGACTCTTTTGTAGGACACAAAGACAAGGCCAAAAACCTGGTTGATTAACTTAAAATGATTGTGTATCTTTTAGATATTATAAGCTGGGTGCAATAATATCATGTTTAAACCCCAGCCAGCAACACAGCCCCACACAGTTGCTCGCTCACTCCCCTCTACTGAGATAGCAGAGAGAATTGGGAGGGTAAAAGTGAGAAAAATCATGGATTGAGATAAAGACAGTTTAATAGGGAAAGCAAAAGCCACACATGCAAGCAAAGCAAAACAAGGAATTCAATCACCACTTCCCATCGGCAGGCAGGTGTTCAACCATCCCCAGGAAAGCTGGTCTCCATCAGGTGTAATGGTAACTTAGGAAGACAAACATTATTATTCTAAACATTCCCCCCTTCCTTCTTCCCACGGCTTTATATGCTGAGTATGACACCATATGGTCTGGGATATCCATTTGATCAGCTGGGGTCAGCTGTCCCAGCTGTGTCCCCTCCCAGCTCCTTGTGCACCCTCAGACTGCTCGCTGGTGGAGTGGGGTGAGAGGCCTTGATTTTGTGCAAGCACTGCGCAGCAATAACAGAAACATCCCTGTGTTATCACCACCGTTTCCAGCACAAATCCAAAACATAACCCTGTACTAGCTACTCTGAAGAAAATTAACTCTATCTCAGCCAAAACCAGCTTAGATAAGCATTAATCTAAAGTTAATCAGGGAGATTTCTTCCATAATCAGTGTAAAGAGATGACAGAAGATGACTGGCCATACAAGAGTGCCTGTCTTAGAAACCTATTTAAGGATGGAATAAGCTGTGCTCTGAAGGTAGCTGTATTTTTTATTAGTAAGATGATGAAAGGATAAACTTTGGCTGGATGCTTAAGTCTACATAGCTAAGGTTAGATGACATGAAAAGTGCTGAAAACTGTTTATTTTCAGATATATATATGTATGTTACAATGATAATTATTCAATCTATAGTCAAGCTCTATATCAAATTTATACATAATTATGTACGTTTCAGTAATAGGGAGTTTTTTTCTGGTCAAAGGAAGAAGAAAAAGAAACGCCCATATGTGTGCATGTCTCTTGCATGTCCACGTTGTCATGCATTTAAAATTTACTCTGAGGCCATGAGTACTTAAAACATATTACCAAAGACATTACCAAACTTTCATATGGTCAGTCTGAAAAGAGTTTTCTAGGATGGTATATTTCCCAGGAATGTGGAATAAAATGTGGGGTGAAAAACAGGGAGGTTTACTTGGTAGCATGCATTATTTCTAAAATAGTTCTTTTTTTTCCACATTCTTCATACCAAAGACATGGGTAAACACAGGGCTACAAACAAGTTAGTGTGAATTCTGGAATAGCAAGATCATATCAGTGCACCACAAAAAACCCTACCTAATGTAGGTATTGTAGCTCAAGCTGATAAAAAACATTCTACAGTAACATGCCTCAACAGGAAACCAGACTATGAATGAAAGAGTGAGGTTATCTCTGAAAATACTTTTTTTTTTCCCTTTTGGTGAGGCTGAGAGAGAGCAAATAAAAACTATTTGATTGATCAAGTAAAACCTAAGACTTTTTACATAGTGCACACATATTTTAAAAAAAATTATAAAAAAATATTTCTGAGAAAAATCAAGTATTTTCCTTTTCCTACAAGGTGAATTTTGACACAAGGAAGGGCTAGGATACCTATAAGACAACCAAACAGAAAAGATTAAAAAGATGTCTTTGATGTCTGTAAAAACTTAACCACATAATCAGGCTATAACATTTATTAGAAAACAGGAAGTGTTTACAGTAAGTTAGAGAAGGAAAATAGGAAAAAACCATTTCAAAAACTGTAATCTACCTTTTGGTGGTGCTTTCAATCCATTTTCTCTCATCGCCATATGGGGTGAATCTTTATTCTTCTGTCTATTTCCTTTCTACAAGCCTGGTTAAAAACCCATTGTAATCTTTTCCCTGATCTCAGCATGCCATGGATCAGACCTTCTTTTAACAGACATAGGCTAATTTGTGCAAGACATTTATATTATCTTTTTCCTGCTGCAGACATGTGCAAAAGTTATATTTCACTTGTTTGATGGATTCAGTTAATGAAGAATAGTCTCAGTTCATTTCGGCTCATGCCCAAATATACCAGCTGGATGTAATATTATGACTGAGCTCTCATTATAAAGATGTCATGATAAAGATACCTACAATTTTTGGAGAGAAATTATTGGACTAGCTATGTTATCCATTCATTGTTCCATGGCTGATAATGTCAACAAACAAATATATGTTCTCATTCTCTAGGAAGAAGTCTCATAGGATACTGAGCAAACATCTGCAAGATAATTCAATCAAATTAACAACGTCAGTATCTTTGAAGTTTGTAGTGCACAACCTTTTAAAATTCAGTCTGACAAACTTTTATAACTTACTGGGTGATAGTTAATCCTCTAACTCGGTAAGAAAGGATGAAAAAAATCAAGCCAAAGGGGCAAAATTGAAGGAAATGTGGAAAGCAGGAAAAAAGAGCCTGCATGAATCTTAAAATCTGAATTAGTGCAGTTCGAACAGGGATTAGGAGCTTCTGTGCCTGATGACATTAACATAAATTTCCCATTGCTTTGGGGCAATCAGGCCCAGATGCCTGAAGCTTTCTCACAGTAATTCAGCTTTCCAAAAAATACTGAATAGGAATCTAAAAAATTAGGAATGTGATGAGAAATAAAATGAATTCTACAGTGCTCTTAACTTCTTTGTGTCTTAGAACCGTCATGGATATTATCAAATGGATTCAGATAATTAAACTCTGACTCCCCTCCCAAGTAATGGGAAATATAATACCCAAACTTCGTTGTAAGAAATCAAAATAAAACAAAAAATATACAACTGTGAGGATGCTAAACCACATACTTGACATATCTTTTTGCCTATGAAGACTGTATAGATATTGCTATAGAACATAAATTGTTTAACCTTTTAAAGAATTATTAAGAGGAACTAATAAAGGGCCTGATAATGCTAGCTTGGTATTAAAAGTGCTGGATGAGCCTCCAGTGCAAGGGTTTGACTGAGTATTTCTGTTAATAATTGTTGCAACAATTGCTACTATCAGTAGAACCAGTCAACCCAAAATTTGACTGAAATCTACTCTTTTAAAAATACCTTGTTTTTTTACAAAAAGAAATTATGCTTAGCAATTACAAGGTAAGTTTTTTCTTGTATAAAGAATACACATTACAAAGACAAGATGTGGCTCTCAAACCAGTTACAATCATCTGAAAGAGCTACATACAGTTCTTTAGATATTACAGTTTTGTAATCAACAATCAAAGTAATGTGAGAGAGTAATGCAGAAAATTACTGTATGCGTGATATTAGGCAGAAACAGCAAAGCCTTCTATTCTGACAAGTTTATTACCATTAAAATGTTATGTCAAATATTTCTGCTTATTAAGCTAAAGTATTTTCACAAAGAAAACACATGGTATGCAGGTGAAACAATAGCTTCAAGTATCTTGAGTTTGTGCATGCTCATTCTATTGGACTTTGTCCTCACTGCTTGATAAATCATCTATCTTACATATTATGAGTCAAACAATTATAGAACATCAGCTCTGATTGTATTGATTAAAGCACAATACAGCAGAGCTGACACTGAACTACATTACTTTAAGGAGATCCGTCTGTGAAACATCTGGTGACTCCACCAGTTAGAGAGGCAGATTTCCATGAGTTCCTCACACTTGCCAAGCTTTGGAACAAGAGTAATAAATATTCCCAGTAAAAAGTGAAATTTCAAAGTGAAACGAGTATTTTGCACCACTAGAGTTATTTAAGAAGAATGATGAATAGGGGTACATACTTTTGTAATGGTATTTTTGAGGAAGGTTTTTCCCTTTTCTTCACATTCATATAATTCGTTAAGCTATTTTAAATAAGTGGCCGTTATTTACATCAGATTTCTGATTAAAAATATTGAAGGAACTTTGAGAGAAAGTAGCTACAGTAAAAAGAAAAAGAAAAAAGTAAAAAGAAAGCAGTTTCAGATTCTTTCCTCCACCACATGCAGCTTCTTGATTTTCATGCATTGTTTTATAGCCTTATTTTTTCCCTTGAGCTCCAAGACCTAACACTAAGGGGCACCAGAGAACTGAACTGCATTTGTTCATATCCATCAGGAACCAGCTATTGCAGCTAACATTGCAAGTTATTTACCACGCTAGGTGGAGAGGGAATGGGGCGTTAGGGAAAACGCAACAGACAAAACAACAGTTCTGTGTGACATATTCTTTGTTACAGAAAACTGCCACTGGAAAAGCAAGGATGCATACATTTCAAAAATACTGAATGTCTTATTAGAGTTTGTTGCTAGGTGTTGAAAAAGAACTCTCACTGTTTTTCCAGGCAAAAGTTGGGAAATGTGTGAAAATATTACATGACACAAAAATGGATTATTTTTGAGAAGTCAAGTGTATCTAAACAAGCCTAGCATATTGAGTATATGTACTTTGATCTTAGACAAGTGTAAACAGAGGAACACAGACTTAGGAATTCATTTGTGTATTAAGTTAGGATGAGATTTGAATGCCAGAATGTTTTCATTTCCAACTCTTGAAGTTCCGCTATGGAGATAAAGAACTTTTCTCATTTTTTTGTGGATTGTAAAATTGCCTATTATCCTCTCATGTTCCCAACAGGACAAAAGGGAAACAATACTAAAAAAAAAAAAAAGTACATAAATTAACCCTGTTTGCCAGGTGCAGACCCCAATGCCAATTTTCTTCACCCCAAGTTTGGCTGTCAAACACAGAATAATTACGCAGCCACTGCCACGTATCTTCATAGAGCACATTTTGAAAATCTCAAACCTGATATCAGGAACCTGTTGCTTATCCCAGTTGTGTATGGTTTGGTTTAGGTTTTTTTTTTTCCTGTATTTCTGCTGCAGTCCCTTTATTCTATCACGAAATTCATAATCAAACTAGCAAAAGGAAACTAAATAAATGACATTACATTTTAGAGATGTAAAGTTGTTCTGATTCCCTTTTAAAAGCTTGGTCACAGTATCATCCTGGAACAGAAAGCATTACAAAAAGGCAGATTCAGTACAGGGTCCAGTGTGTCAAATCATTGCAATCAAAGCTTCAAGATCAAGATTAATAATGTACCATTAGCAGATGGTGTGACTAAGAATTGCAAACATGCATTCTGATTTGAGTACTGTAGACCTTTCCTTATAATATTAGCACTTATTTCTGTGTCTTTAAATAGCCTATCAAAATAAAATCAACAGATAACTCCTGCTCAGTGTAGTATTTGACTCAAAGATCTTTTAAGGCCAGATGAGACCATTATGATAATGTACTTTGACCCCAGCATAACACAGGGCATAGTATCTCTCTCTGCAATTCCTCCCTTGGGTCTGCATCTCCTGTTAGAGGTATACTGTCTCCTTTTGAAAGACATCTAGCCTTGATTTATTGCTCAAAGTGACAGAAATTTCAGTACATTCCTTCGTAAGCTCACCCCTCAGTTAACGACAGCTGCAGTCAGAAACAGTACAAGTTTTGTTCTCCTCTGGTATGGTTTAGTTTTAGATTTCTTTCCACTACAGCTTTCAAAGTTGAATTTGAGAACTATCACCAAGCTATATCAGCTTATACATGGTCATGTTTGTTAAGAAAAAAAAATCTTTTTTTAACCAAAAAATATGACAAGTCGCCTTTTGGGATACATTATACACCTTGTTCAAGGGCCATTAACAGTTTCTCAGGACAGAGAAAGGACAGAAGGTGGTTGATTTCTGCAGTGGGTCCAAGTGGAAATCATCAGCGATTCATCACCCTAGCAGGAGAGCTAAGCCTGACCTTTCTGTCTTCATCTCTAGGCACTGACATCTAAACTGGGACACACACAGACTGGTAGTATTTACCCAGCTCAAGTGCTGGACCGAGGTTCTGCAAATCTTCTCCTGGGGGAACAGCTTGGAGTTTATGGTCATTTTCCTTTCCAGTTTGCTGACTGAAAGACAAGCAGCTGTGATCAGGCATTTTACTGTGTGGCCATAACCGGCCAGGATGCAGAGCCCGGAGTTTCATATGATATTTGTGATTTGCTATGACAAGGACAGACACGGCAACAGACCTCTCCAGACAGTATCCTGCATGGACATGGTGTTCCATGGCCACAATGGGAAGGAGAGAGGGGTGGAGAGTGGTACCGAGCAGTCCCTTCGGTGAGATGAGTAGAAAGAGTTGCACCGATGAAGCCCTTTGGAGGGGCCATGTGGTCCCCAGTGCCTCTCCCACCTCCTCCTCCTCCTCCTCAGGCAGGAGGAGACAGAGTGGCTGCTGCTGCCAATGCGCCAGGATAGAGAGATCTCGGCGCGGGAGGAGATGACGCAAAAGGGAGAGCTCCCCCCAAAAAAGTGTTTCTCCAGGACGAAGATGGCGGCAACTTAGCCCAGGGGCCCAAGATGCCTGTGCCCATCGGGGGCCCCCAGCCAGGCAGTTCCGCCCCGTGCGCCCGGGGACACCGCGCCCGGCGGCAGCAGCGGCGGCAGCCCGCAGCCCATTGTCAACCAGCAGCAGCGGCGGCGGCCCCGTGGCAGCCTCCTCCTCCTTTCCTCTTCCTCCTCCTCCTCTTCAGCATCCTCAGCAGCGCTCCGGGAGCCTTGCAGCAGCGTCTCTCCAGTTAGAGCGGAGGGGGGAGAGAAGAAAGAGGAGACTAGGACAGCGGTGCAGGCATCTGTGCCGCGGCTCGGGGCTGAGGAAGAGGAGCAGCGGCGGCGGCAGGGAGGAAGAAGAGGCGAGGAGCCCTCCCGGAGCCGTCCGTCGGCAGCGGGGGACGCGGCATGCGGTTGTCCGGAGGCAGTGGGCTTTTCTCAGGAGGGAGATGGGGAGCTGCGATCTGACCATGCCTGGGTGAGAGGGGCAAAGGACCAGTCGCGCAGCCCTGCCACCACCAACTATCACCACTACCACCACCACCATCTCCTCTCCCTCCTCCTCTCTCTGCGTTATTGCTCTTATCTTCTCCACGGCACTCCGCTTTGGATGGACTGGGGCTGCTTCTTGTGGTGAGACCAAGGTAGAGCCACCGGCGAAAACCAACATTATCTCAGAGGAAGAAAAAGAAGGAAGAAAGAAAGAAGAGGGAGAAAGAGAGAGGGGGGAGAGTGGAAGAGGGAGAGAGCGAAAGAGCGAGAGAGAGAAGGGAAGGCAGACAAGAAAATCCCCCCAATCTTTTAAGTCAATGCATATTGTGGTGACACTGGCAAAGGAGCCCTCACGGTGGAGTCGGCCAGGGCTGTGCGTTCCCAAAATATGACCAGGGGTGCTTGGATGTGTAGTCGGCAGTATGATGACGGCTTAAAAATCTGGTTCGCACCCCGGGAGAACGAGAAACCCTTCACGGATTCAGAGAGGGCTCAGAAATGGCGACTGTCCCTGGCATCGCTCTTGTTTTTCACGGTCCTGCTCTCTGATCACTTGTGGTTCTGCGCCGAGGCCAAATTCACGGGGACCGGAGAGAAGGAGCAGCCGCCGCCCGAGAAGCCGGAGCCGCGGAGCCGGAGCTGTCTGCGGGCATGCGGGGAGCCGAGCGCCCCCCGCGCCCCGGACTCCTCGCCCCCCCTCGCCCGCCCTCCCGCCTCCCCGGCAGCAAGCTGGTGGCGGCAGCCCGCGGCAGCCGCAACAACGGCACCGAGGCCCCGGCCACGGACAAAGCTTGCTTTCCATAGGGAACTCCACCCACAGGCCCCTGAGACGTGTCCCCCCCCGGGGTCCTCGTCGTGGCAGTGCTTCAGCTGTGGGGACGCGGAGGCGGATGTGCCCGCCGCGCATGGGGGTCGGGGCCGCCACCGGGTGCGGGGCAGAGCCCGGCGCCCGGCTGGGACCTGACGGATTTTTACCTTTCCTTTTGTAATTCCTACACACTTTGGGAGTTGTTTGCCGGGTTGTCCAATCCGGACACTTTGAACTGCAGTCTGGATGTGGTGCTGAGGGGGGAAGGCTCCTGCAGCCAGTGCGTCCAGGCTTACCAGCGCTACGACCAGCACGCTCAGGAGAAATATGAAGAGTTTGAGGTTATGCTCCAGAAATATTTACAGTCGGATGAGTACTCGGTGAAATCGTGTCCTGAGGATTGTAAGGTAGGAGCCCCTGCTGTGTTTCCTGTCCCTGGCTGGCGGGCTGGCGTGCCTCCCTCGGCTTGATTGTTGGCTGCCGTGGTCCTGCTTGTGCCTGCTTCGGTCTCGTCCCTGGCGCCGGCGGCCGCGGTTCGTACGGTGCAGGCGGAGCTGTGGGGTGTATCGGCTGGGATGCCCCCGTTAGCGCGTTGTTAAAAGGGAGGAAGAGAGAGGGGGAAGCTTGGGAAAAAGCAAAAAGAAGTGATCCTCGGTCCTCTGGGAGCGTAGCGCTGGATTTCCCCCTCCTCATGAATATGCGATTGGCTCCGGCTCGGCTGCCGGCTTCCAGCGGGCTCGGATGCGGCTTGGCGGCAGGCAGCGACAGGGGCTGCATGACAATGAGCGGGGCTCGGAGAGGCGGTCGAGGCCGGACTGCCCGACGGTGCTGCCCTGGCCGCCGGCCCTCCGGGCCGTGGTGTGGGCCGCGGGGTTGCCCCCCAGAACTGGGCTTTCGTCCCCGTGCGGCGGCCAGGGCACACTCCGGAGGCTCCGGATGGGTTCCGTCGGGCACTTGGCCCCGGGGACGGCGGTGCCCTAGGGCGGCGGAGCGGCGTGGCACCGGGCAGCCTCGGGAGCGGAGAGCGGGACCGTGCTTCCAGGTGCTCTGCCAAAATCTGTGGACCTGGGAAAAGCTGGAGGACGAGGGTGTCTGTTTAAGGGCAGCGCAATGACCCTTGGTTGGGAAGTGATGGTAACAACGTTTTGATAAGACACAACTCTTTTCTTTGGTGCCACTGGTGACGGCTCAAAGAGATCCAGAGGTTTTTCTTTTCCTGTGCTAGAAGGCAGAGGGTCCTACTTTGTCTCTTGTTGTTGCCTTCTCTCTACTTTTGCACAAGATTAGTTGGCCTATCTCTCAAGACAGGGCAGAAAAAAGTGTTGTCCTGAGCACCTAAAATAGCTACCTGCATCCTTCTTTCCCCGTTTCAGTACTTATTGAGGTGAATGGTTTCTGCCCTGAACTGGATTATCTCAACTACTGTAGCCCTACACTAACCAGTCTGAACCAAATTCTGCTTTAGCAGTTAAACACAACAGTGCACAGGCATCACTGCTCTGAACAGGAGGCCTAGAGTACCTCTGCGCTTTGTAACTTCAGCAGGGCCTTCTCAAATAATTTCATGGTAACAGTCCATGCCTAAAGAATCCCATTCACCAATACGTTAGTGTAATTTTCACGTCTTTGCCACAAAAATCAATCCACAATTCCTCTAGGAGCTGAATTAGCCCATTATCTAATTGGATAAAGTAGGAAAGTTGCTATATTTATTTGTTCTTGTTAAACCTGACAAGAATAAGGTAGATTCATCAGTAGTTTTGATTCCACTGTTTTTAGGTTGCAAACTGTGTGTGTACACACTCATTGTATATATACTATGTACTCAGTTACTGATAATGTAAATCCATTTTATTTCCAGAGTGAATTGGAAAAGTAAAAAAGGGTGTCAAATGTAAATAGATGTCTACTGCTGTAAGGACATCTTTACCATTTCAGTAGCTCTTTAAGTAGAAACTGACCTACTATTCTGTGCTGCCAAACGATCAACATCTACTTGCTTAAAGTGATTTTTTTGTGTCACAGTTTAGTTTGGCTGAACTTTACTGCAAAGTGCGCAGTTGCTCTACAGAATATGAAAGTGTAAAAGATGTTGAAAATGAACAGAACAGTAAATGTATGCTGTATAATGATTTCCCCTGCAGACACCCAATGAGAAGGAATATTTGTCTAATGATGGGGAAAAAGTTGTTGACATTAAGATGATTGTGTGAAACTTAAATGAGCTAGACAAACACAGTGCCAACGACCTACATCTCTCCAGTTCTGAGTGCCAGACGGTATTGCTCTATGTTTTGAGAATTTGGCCGACCAGTCTGTGTTAAAAATGAAAGATATTCCAGCAGAAGAAAGGAAGAAAACCCCAACCAAGGGTGCGACTTAGTGGGTTTTCCCTTTTTCCAGGGAGTCTGGTGGGCAGTGCAAGTGCCCAGCTAGTGCAGGTGCGGAGGGCAGGGGATGAGCCCTCTGGCGCGGGGCTGGGCCGGGCTGGGCTGGGCTGGGCTGGGCTGGGCTGGGCTGGGCTATACTGGCTGAGCGGCGGGCCCGGAGACCGCTGTCCAAGGTGCTGCAAGGCAGCCCAAACAGCCGAGATCAGGAGGGGAGAAGCCTCTCTCTGCCCCGCGCCCTGACTTGGTGCTTTTGGGTCCCTCTGGAGCCTTTTGATCCGTGCGGGTGGCCGAGAGAGAGAAGCGGATGGCACGTCCAGCTGTCTGATAGCCGTGTGTGTTGATGTGCTTGTGCGTGGGCTACTCCGAAGAGTGTAGAGGTGAAACTTGAAACTCAAATACTTTGTGACTAATGCAATGTTTTGCTGGGCTTTCTGGTGTTTTGTATATTCATTTATAAGACTCAATCAGGAAATTATTATTTTAATGTGTTGGATCTTTAGATAATTCTTAGCTTAAGAATCAGAACAGAAAATAATTTGACATCTAGCTATGTGACTTAGACACATGCTATTGGTTCATGTCATGATTTATGTGGTAAACTGCTTTTCTTTTAAACAATATACTGAAAATACTGCCTTTATTCATTAATCATGTATGTAAGCCTCGGCTTAATGCAATGAAAGGCTTGTTAAATAGTATATTTCTATTTAAGACATCTTTAGCATTCTGGGAGGGTGACCCCATTCACAGAAAAAAAGCTTTTCACCGAGTTCACCAATTATATTAGATGATAAAAATCAATAAAATTTACACTGAATAACACTCAACCTAAAACTTTTAATTGGGTGTTGCTTTCTCCTTCCCCATGTCTCCTCAACACTATCCCTCACCTTTGACACAGTCACTTCTCATAGCAAAGTGTGAAAATCATGGGGGATTTCTCAGTCCAGCAAGATATGCTTTTCCTGAAAGTACTATTGGTGATAACAAACAGTACCTCTCAAAAATGCCTTTGATACACACGTCTAAACCTCAGACTTTATCTTTATTCATTTATCTGAAACCAGAAGAAAATGAACTTTACTTTCAAAATATTCCATGTTCCACTACATGTCTCCTGGTCTCTGAAGAATACTTTAAATTAATTGCTTGGTATTGCAGAAGTTTGCAGGCAGGACCTGTCTGACTTATCAGTTCACATTTAGCTATTCTATGTGGTGAGCTTTGGTTTTAATATATAAGTATACTCAGTCTTTTTTTTCTTGCTGTTTTTCCTTTTTTTTTTTTAAGAGTGCTGTCCTGTAATTAAGGTCTTACTATTAAACTTGTTATTGAATTACATTGAAGTTTTTGAAAGTTTTGTAGAAAATGCTGAGAATTTTGCACATTTAGAACATTAGGAAACCCACTTTTTTGATAGTATCAATGAACATGCATATTCATTTTATATTATTAGAATGTCGGTAGACTTTATGTGTTGTTCAGGGATATCAGTGTTGTCTCAATATAAACGCGTCTTCAATTTATTTCTTGGAAACTATCTTTAAAGTCTGATGTCTCTCTATATTGTTTCCTTGTTAGGATAGTCACACAACAGTAGTGGTTAGACAGTAAATATAAGAAAAATATTTGAATGCATTGCATATTCAACTAGATGACATAATAAATTGCTGTAGCTTTATTGAATCACTAAAGTAACGGAGTAACTGAAAGTCTGGATCTACATTTCTGTTTTTCTGTCCTAAATTTAATTTAGATTTTTAAAAAATATTTATGAAATTTTGCTTTTGCATATTATAAATTTGTGATTATATTTGCAGGGATTGGTCTTGACAAAATCTATAATTTCTTGATTTCCAGAATATCATTTTTATATGCAGTGTGACACAGTACTGTATTCAGACAATTAACAGAAACTGTATTGGCTTGATGCTGGAAGACAGAGTTCCTCATTAAGACTTGTCAGCCTTCTATCAGGGGAAATACTCAAGTTCTTATTCTTAAGGCAGCAGGCAATTGCTCTGTGGAATAAAAGAAAATTCTGGCTACTTCTGATTAAGAACTGGGTCAAATGACTAAGTAGGACATAAAAATGTAAAGTTTTTTAATTTTTTTTTTGTTTTTTTTAGAGATAGAACTTACATATTTGTGATAAGTATCAGAGACCAGGGCTTTCTTGGCAAATGTATTTGTTAATGTTTGAACATGACACTAGTCATCATTTTTTGATGCAGGTTTCTTTAACCTAGTGAAAGTTGTGAGTGTTTATAATGTGGTCTTCCCTAGTGCTAATTAAAATATTGAAATGTATAATTCAGGTAATGCATTATAATTAAAACAACATTAAAATAATTCAGTTTCCCTCCTAGAATATCAAAGGAGAAAAATAAAAAATACCAACTCTTTTTATATCAATATTGTTAAAAGCAAACTTTGGCTGACATCCTAGGTGCTTAACACATATACATAGATTTTTGTTTTTCAGAAATTAAATATAATTTGATAATTTCTGATTTGAGGTTTATGATGCTGGTATATATACTGTATATGATATGATATATATATGGTATTGAGTTATAGCTATTTATAGTTATTATAGTTATTATGGCTGAGTTATAATACTTCTTAGTTGAAAAACATGCATATCAATAAAGGGTTTCATCATTAAACATAGATGGTGTAGCTGATAGGAATATACAGTTGGTATTTCTGTTACTGAAGAATTTTTTTTTGATCAAAGAGCTGTGTTCAACCACTTTTATTTGAGTAAGAGGATGATTGAAAGTTATTTAAAACAATTAAAATCACATTTCTTTTTAGGTGTTATCTGGAAATATCAAAGCTTATATGAATCATTACTTTTCCAAGAACTTTTTCCTAAACAGCATATGTAGTCTAATTAGGTTTTGATTTAAGCTCTCAGCTAAGCTGGCAGAAAAGAGCAGATGAGAAATATGAAACCAAAAGCTCAAATGATAAAAGAACCCTTCTGTTACAAAAGGTTACACAGACCAGCATCTGCTACAAAGTTAGATATCTCAGTGTCACATCTTAATCACATATTTCTGCTATGTGCAAGAGTGATACCTAAGCTAATCAGAAGAAACTCTTACAAATTAAACCTTGAAGATCTGCACTGATAGTCTAGTATAAAAAGGAAAAAACCCATTAATTACTGAACTAAGGCCTTTTCAGAATCTTTTGAAATTTAAATCTTTATTTTAAAGCTCTCTTTAAAATGATTACTATGCTGTATTTAAACAAGCTTAAGTGTTTAAAGAAATAAACATTATTAAAATAGTATAAAACATATAAATTAAAATTTACAAATTATATAAATTACATAAACATAAATAATATTTAAATGTTTATACTTTTAAAAATTTTGTTTTAAAATACTGTGAAACTAATGTGACTGTATAAATTGATGTTTGCTCAATTTGATGTTTTTTTGATTTTATTTGGTCAGCTGATTTTTTAAAAAAGTAGAAGTTGAATTATTTTTCAAAACTAATTTAAGACAAATATATGGATGAATTTAGTATAACTCTTCTTGTAATACTGCACTGATATAATAAAGGAAGTTACACTGACTGTGTGCTAATGGATTTGTATTTTGACCTAAAATCCTGATTTGGCAGTATGTTTCAGTCTCCAGTTTTGAGCCAGATGAATGGTACAGCACTCAGGGAGAACTGTGCACATGCTTGTGGTCATTCAATTGCTTAGCTGCTCTGCTGAATCAGGATCAGATCTCTTCACTCCTAAAATTCCCCAGGGTGTTCTTTCCAAGTGTTTTAATGCCACTTAACTTTTTGAAAGTTTACATCCAGTTGATCATCTAGATACTTATCCCATTCGTAATGCCAATGGGTACGTCATTCCTGATATAGGAGAAAAAGGACTGTGGATGACTGGCACAGAGTAGTTGAAGTGGATTCTACCCCAGTTCAGCAGCCGCCATTTAACGTTTCATGGTGTTAACGTCACATAGCTGGGGATGTCATGGCTCTGACCTCAATTTTACTGGGTTCACTTATTCTCTTTACATCAAGCAGTATGCTTCACATGTACCTCGCAGAGACTGTGACAATCATACTTCATTTCGTGTTCTTCTAGGAAAAGTAATCAAAATGCAAATTATAGTTCTATCACTTATCCTGCCTAAAAATCATTTGGTCTATACTTAGTAATTTATCACTTCAGTCTTGCACTAAGATCCATAATGTATTTAGATCTGTGAATTGCCTAAAAGGGAGAAAGTAACTTAGAAGCTGAATTCTTAAATATTACTTTTTGGTAAGTATCAGTCATAATGCCCCAGAAGATAGAAAAATAAAATAATCCATCTGATAAAAACAACAACAAAAAAGTAGATATCCATTATGGACATCCACACAAAATATTAAAGCTCAGACTCTCTTTGTAGTCAGTGGAGATATATAAGCAATTTTAGAGTCTGAGTCAGTTCACAATAAAGTGGACATCTAAAATAGGTCAGGTGGATTATGCCCTAAAAGTACCTATTTTCTGTCCATTTTCTCTAAAGAGGACATACTGTCATTTTATCTCAAATACACACACCTCCACCCACTGTTGACCTCAAAAGTCATATTAGATGAATCCTCAAAAGGGGGTTTTGGTAGAAAAATTAAGTTTGGAGGAAATTATGCTCGTATGCAAAATTTAATTGTGAGAAAGTTTGTAAAATCCCACTACTTGTGCTGTGCCACACCAGGCTAGTGAAATCACAAGTCTCTTTCACTATTCTGTTGCTGAAGACTGTGTGAGCTATGCAATCTACTTCTTAGGGGTGAGAATAGGAAAGTGTCTTGTATGACATAACTGTATTTTTATGACTTTTTTTTTTTAAGAGAGGGGAGTTTCTACATATGGCTCCTCCGGTTTTTATTTCTGTTAAGAAACCAGACAATAACAATTGTAGGTCATCTTCTTAATAGACAATGTTGTAGGTAGATCTACTAGAGATTGTTTCTCTTATTCTCCCTTCTATCTGTAGAAGGAGGATAGATTTCTTTTTTTTTGTGTTGGAGGTGTCTATATATGTAAGAATTCCTATACATTTCATTTTCTTCCCTTAGTACAAATCAGAGGGAATTCCTAAGACTCTCTCAAGAAGCACATAGACATTTATGCCACTTTGCTACAATAACTATACTTTTCTATGTATTTTTCACTGTACTCTTCTCTTGTCAGAACTGTAGAGCAAACGTCTCTAAGTGAGAATGTGTGTGAGCTTGATTCACTTTAAACATCAATCAGTTAGATGAATACAAATGTAGTGAGGCACTGGAGATATGTTCTGGCCTGTAGAGAGATTTAATTAATTTGAAGATATGTTAAAAGAATAAAGACCAAATTTATTTTTGGATTTGTGGTCTGACCATGTTTGCAAATGGGGTAAATATATGAAATATGTAAATTACTTTAGAACATGCACATTGAAGAGCTGTACCTAATGGGCTCCCGGTCCATAATGACAAAAAGACCAGGGCATGAGGTAAGTGGCTTTGAAAGGAAGTAGAATAACACTTAATATTCTCCCACCCATCATCTCATCTTTTTCATCCAACTGATGGGCGTGTCAAAACCTGTGTTTGAAATGACATCGTTATGGAAGAACCTGGTATGACCCTTTGAAACACTGGTTGAATGCAACCAAATTTTTGGGACGAATGGTGATAATATGCCAAAGTGAAAAACTTCAGTAGTTATATGTGGGTATTTTGGTCCTTTGACGTGTATTGGAGAACCTGATAGGGATGCTCGCCTTTCATATATATTGCTCTTGAGAGTTCATTCAGAGGTTTCACCTTTAGAAGAAAACTTTGTGATTAAAAACAGTAGTGAAGATGATCTGAAGTTACCAACAGCATGTTTGCGTCTAGGTTTTTAGAAATTCTGCTGCATTTTGGAACTCAATGTGGATATTTTAAATTACGTCAGTGAAATTAAAAGGAAATGGTAGCTGAGTGACTACAAAAGAAAAAAAAAGCCCAAATTTAATTTTTGGGATATGACATTGACATTTGTATTTTTTTTTTTTTTGTGTTACAATTTAGGTAATTTAATTAGTTAAACCATTATATTTTCAAATATATCCATTCTAAAATTTTTAAAAGGAAAACGATTGTATTATGTCTGCATTTTAGAATGTGCTATATATTGCAGTATTTAGGAGACATTTTCCATGGAGAAAGTATGATATCTAGAGTGCTTTTTAAATGCATTTTTAATTCTTGTTGATCCTCTGCATGTTAGATGAGATGCTGCCTTCAATTTGCCTGAAAACTTATGTAAATGGTGTCTTGGGCCTGTCAACAGACTTAATCTCTGTAAAACATCAAAATGAAGTATCTTTATTACATATTAAAGATATTAGCAATCCAGAACCAGAGGACATTCTTTATTAAAGGGATGGGAAAAAGATATTTAGAAAAAATATTTTTCTCATTTTATTCACTCTTTGAGGAGAATAAGAGAGTTTCCAGAGTTTGCTGACTAATGATTTACTGATCATTGCTCTGTATTGGCTAGCTTGCTCTCTGTATTTGAGGGGTTACACTCACAGGTTATTCTCAGAAAAATTAATTTTGTATGAGATGTATTAATTTAGATAAATACTTGAATTTAAAGGAAGAACTCGAGCAACTCTTAAATAGTTTAAAATCTATATTAAGTTAATTACATATCTTAGAGATTTCTGTGTGTAGCAATAGACAACTAAATGTAAGATGAGAAATATAAAAATTTATTCATGTATGCTCATTCTTTATGAGAAACTATACAGACAGAACTTCTTTTTCTAGTGTGAAAATTATATTCTTAACTCATATTAGTTGATTTGTTGTGCTTATGAGTCAAGAAAATACAATTTTTTACTAGTATAACTTCATTATATAGAGAGGTATCTTTATCACTGTTAAAGTTATATTTTCAAAGGCACCAAGAAGATATCTGTTGAGACAAATGTTTGTATTTGTATATGTGCACATTGGTTGAAAAAAATAGATGCTCCTTAAAGTAAAACCCAGCTTGTATAAGAACAACAAAAAAGAGCAAATGAAAAATCCAATTTATTTTTATTTGGAATAAATAATAAAATTATATATACTTAAAAACATGTCTACAAAAATTACATGCAAATTTCCCATGAATACTCTTAACATTGCCCTCACATATATTTGTTGAAATCGGATTTCTGGATAGAAGGGCTTCAGGATAATGAAAACTTCAGAGTTGGAAGTAAAATTTCTTCTGTATTGAAAGACTTGCAACTGACTTTTAAAGACAAAGATCACATTGTGGTGAAATCTGGTATAGCACATCTCACATGAAAGGTAAATTATTTTTAAAATATGAAAGAACTATAAATTCCAGTGTATATTATAAAAAAGATAAAAATCAAATTACATGTCAGTTGTAATCATTTTAATAAAAACTTCTACAAATTATCCCAAATCCATGCTTTGATAACGATTAAAATCTCTAAAAGATTTGAAGAGAAATAATGCTGTAACATCTATTTAGAATACAGATCATTTGTAAACTCCTTAAGCAAGTTTCTGGTGATTTTGCAGTGGGATATGTCTGTACTGATTCCAACCATGTTAAAGTCAGGCAAATAGTGCAATCAGTGCAAAAAGATCCATGTTGTCAGAGTCTCATTTACTGGCCTTTTTATTATTTAATAAAATATCCCAAATGCATCTATTTTGGGACATTTCAAATTTTATGCCTCTTAAGGTATAAACCCATCCTTTCATGTTTTTCCTTTCACTCTGTGTTCAAGCTGTTAATGCTGTAGTACAGTACTTTAACGAGAGACTGGGCAGTTTTTATTAGAAGAAATTTTTTTTGCAGAAGGGAACAAGTATGGGAAGCTCCCGGCATCCTGTGCATGGGGATGCCCTGGCACATGCTGCCAACCAGGAACATAGAAGCTCTGCTCTGGACCAGTGCCAGGGCTGAGAGATATATGGGCATTAGATTCCACTGGCTTGAGGTTCTGCACTTAAAAAAAGGAAGCAAGTCAAAAACATAGCCAAGGTCCTGTGGGATGGCTTTTAAAATTCTTCGTGCATTCAAAGGTGAGGCGTTCATTTCCAGTCCTATTCTGCTGTAGAGTTAAAATCTTAAAGTAATATTTCTGCAGAGAACCTGACAGAACTTGGACCACTATTATGAAGAAGAAGGAGTTTCTGAACAAGATACATTTGAAATATTACTCGAATTATATTAGAAACAGAATTAACTTTTTTATTTTTACATTTTCTTCATTTATGCTTTCTGATAGTTGGGGAAATGACCGCTATTATAAGCTGAGTTTAGCTAATGAGATATAGCATAGCACAGGAGTTCAGGAAATGAGGCTTGCTGTTTTATATCCCAATTCAGTTAGAAGTGCATTACGATTTCTTTTGTCTCTATTTAAATCTTATAAATATACATTTTTTTGCAACCTCACTATATTAATGAAATTAAATCATTACTATAGCACTAGTTTTTCAAAATCTGGGTACTGAGATTGATTTCTGGGACATGACTCAAGTAAATGTACTCTGTATTAATAGATGTGAATTTAAAAGATTGTTTTATTTTCATTTGTAAATATGGACCAATTTTCTTTAGTCAGTAATCTATGGTGACAAAAACCAGGACTAACTCCATTGAAATCAATGGCTTTACTTAAATGTAATACTGTTTTGAGAGAAGGAGACACATTATATGCTTTAAAACTCAAGTGTATGAATTCAGAGGGACAGATTTGACTCAGAATAATTTGTTTTACAAACCTTGCTACAAAAAACAATATGCAGAGTGCTTTAAAAGCTGTTTTCCTTGTCTTTGACTGACATTACTAATTTGTTATTGTTGTTAGATTAATGATTTTTTCCCTTTTCTTTGTTTTTGTACAAGGTCTTGATTGTATTCTCTTATTCTTTTGATTTTTCAGGCAGTACTGTAGAAAAATATTATAAGCTTAACTTGTTCAGCTATCCAGGGAGAGGAAAACCTTGAAGAGAACAAAGGAAAATTAATTTACCTTTTCCAGCCGAGAGTGTACGTCATCCACAGGGTTAAGAGGAGAGATGCTGATCAGTAGTATTGCTGGTTTAAATCCAGAGAAGTTGCTTTGATTGCTGTAAAGACACTCTGTATTTATGTTGGCATAAATACAGTTAAATTTAAGCATAAGTTGAAGAATTGATAAGGTAATGGAAGTTTTGCTCTGTGGTACATTACAACACACATAAAAAAGGCAGTCATTTTAACAATGACTCATCTGAAATAAAAATTACAGGTATTATACACACATATGTATGTGTATATCTATCTATCTATCTGTCTATCTAGATATATCTATATATCTGTATATGTCTTAGAGGAGGTGGGACAAGATATTATTGAAATTGGATCAAGTATCCTGGAGGGGCTAGGACAGTCCTGAAGTAGAGTCCTTTGGAAATCTGAAATGTCATGGATTATGCAAAATTAAGAAATAGTTTAGGAAGTACAGGAAAATGTAACAATTGTTAATAAATGGTCCTTTAATTTTTCAGTCACTGATCTGTTTTTTTTTCTGACTGATCTAGAAGTGTAAGTTACTTAGGGTGTTTTCTTTCTTTCATCAATACTTCAGAAAATCTCCACAGAAAAAGTAGAATACATAAGCATCAATTTCTAGGATGTCATAACCAGGATATACACTAACCCTGTCTTACACTGGTCTTTGCAACTCATTTGTAGAAACCCTTTGTAAGTTTAAACTGAAAGTTGGATCACTGCTTGGTACAAACCCACCTAAAACTCCATGTGTCTCTGTTATCTAGTATTAACCGATAATGGAAGAAGCTACCTTAATGTTCTATTTTCTTAAGTGGAATATTTTAGATTATTTTTATTTCTGCTTCTTTATTTACACATCACAATGAAGTTTATTTTTTGTTTATGTTTGGGTTTTTTTAAGGCTAGGATATTTTGATTGCTGTAATTATCTGGGAGATCGGGTTCATATTACTCTTGTATAATGTGATTTTTATATTTTTTCTGAAATATTTTAAGAGGCAGAATGATGTTAGCTGGTGCAATATATAAGCATGAATTACGGTGACTTCCCAAATATTTATTTTTTTAGATTATGTTTGTGTTATTATGTATATTTAGAGAATATATATATTATTTATATATTTTTCTGTAGTTTCCTTTGTAATTTTTAATTGCTGAAAAAACAGTAAGGTTTTTATATAGACCTGATTTGAAGAGAGGCAATATTTCAGATGGAAGAGGTCTTTTTCTCCTTTTTAAGCTGTTTAGATCTGCAGGAGGGGGAGATATTATGTTTTGCAGCCTGGAGGAAATATTTAAATCTTTTATTTTCACCAAAATCATGACTGACAAGGAAGATCAGTAGCTCATAGGGAGGAATAAGATAGCTGTGAATATCAATAAGCTTTTGTTTTGAGATTCCTCTAAAATTGTGATCTTGGGTACAGGATAAAATATATACAAATAGAAGGATGTTTGAAATGATTTTATGATATGTTTGAAAGAGAAGCAAAAGATCTGAAATTCTTCAATGTTTTTTTTTTCCCCTGCAAGTAATGGCACTATTGGGGTAGTCAAATATTACAGTAATTCAGCAGTGCAGGGGCCCATAACATGTAGGTGCACCATGAGGTGCACCTGCTATGTGGCTCAAAGGGCTGGTCCTGCTTCAAACTCTGTTCTTCACTTCACGTCTTAATAGAGTTAAAAGGCAACTACTTATTTCTCGCAGAATCCGTGCACAGTCGGGAAGCTCACAAATCTCGAGTGCTTGAGCTGTGTACAGACAGCTGCCCTCAGGCTGTGTCTCCATTAGCATTTCAGTTCAGGTCAGGGGTGTGCTTTTGAAACAAACCTTCCACTCACTCCCACTGCCACTCTTACTGCATCTTGATTCACCACGCAAACAGGGTTACTTTCTGCTGAAAGCAAAGGTAAACGAGTGCCCCAGAAGTGCTCCTAAATTGAGTTGCAGGCAGTAAGGGACATGCAGCCTAAAGAACTAGGGCTAACCCGAAGTAAAACTGCTGAAACACACATTATGTGGATGCCAGGCTCTCAGCACTGTTTCAGTTTATAGACTGTGTCTACAGAGCCACACTCCTTGTTAATATTCACATAGGTATAGTTAAAAAGACTGAAATTCAAACTGGAGATAATTCCCAGAGTATCTCAGCAATTTCTTCAGGACTGCAGTGCAAGCTCAAGGCCCTGAGCCAAATCTCTGAAATGATTTGCTTCACCTGGCTGTAGAATCATGGCATTAGTGATAATCTATTATCCTTTATTAATTTTTTTTTAAATTTTTGTTTAACTTCTGCTGGCATGCCTATGGAGGTGATGCGGAGTTTTACTCTATACCTTCCCTGCAGCTGCCAAGCCTCAGTGCAGCAGAACCACTGCAGCTTTGTGCATTTTGGACTCTCAGGGCTGCCTCTATCCTCACCATGGAATTCACAGCACCTTCCCAACACACGGACATAAGGCTGAACAGAACTGTCTGTGAGTGCCTCTTTATAGCAACTCTGGAGTTTTTGGTTTCAGAATGGTGCAAAAATATCTAAAGAATCATGAAAATGAAAAATTTGTGTGAGGGAAATCAGCAGCAGTGAAAGAAGTCTGATCTGTCTTAAAAAAATACTGGCCTCACTATCTCCTAACTTATTTTCTTGTTTCCTGATAGAAGAAAATAAAGAGTTCAGTCTAAATTTTAGATAGTCACTGAACTGTCAAACAGATATGCAGGAAAGCATAAGCAACTGATTTTCTTTTTTAATTATTTCAATTTCTATATACCTGTGCAGACTCCATTTTCTTTGGATTTTTTCAGCATAGAGGACAAAACTGTCTCTACAGTATGGATTGATATTATTTTTCTTCACAGAGTAAAGCTTTTTTCCTTGAGTGATTAGAAAGTGATGTTTAGTTCTCTACAAAATATGACATTGGAAGAATATTGACATGCTGATAGAATATTTGCTGTTAGTATGGGGAATTACTACCATTCCAATTTTTATTATTTAGGTATTTTTTATTGCAATACTCCCAGTACTTACAGGTGGTCATTGCTTTTGAACCCTGAGAATTCATGTCATTTTGTGAGTTGTTTTTAAGTAAATTTACTGCAATTCTAGGAAGAAAATCAGTTCTTCTAGAGGTTATATTCCAATCATAACAATATTCCTGAAGATCTGTGGGGTTTAATGCTTTCAGCCTTTGGTACACCAGGAAGTTTTCTTACCTTTTCCCCCAACTTTAAACCTGAGTAGGAATAAAAAGAGACAAGAAAGGTGATACATTGGCCTAGCAAAAATGGCTAAAGAAATAATTTGCTGAAATAGTATCAGTGTGTGTGATTGATCAAAACATAAGTGGAAGACCTGCCAGATGATCAGCACTTTCTGCACCACCAGATGCTACTGAGGTGACCGGGAAGTGCACGGGAGACCAAGCAGCAGAGACATTGTCCTGCCAGCAGGAAAAACAATCAGAATGGCAGATAGCCAAAACTGCAGATGTTTAACTTAGATCATCATAAAAGTAGATAGACAATATATTCATATAAGGCTTCTATTGGATGTATCTCAGATTATGCTCATGTTCCTTTATCCTGAAGCCTGAAGGAGCTGATCCTGAAGAATCACAAAACTGAAGAGAGTATGTTTTTGCTAAGCAGGGTATAGGAACTGACATATTATGCTGCTCAGTGATCTACTTAGTGTCTTGTCCTACCTCTGGGAATAAGATTGTGAGGTAAAATGAATGCTACAACAGACCAGAAAATTGTTTGTCAGTTTGCAAAGTTTCTTCTTAATTCTTATTAGGCAGTAGTCAATTTATCATGCTTATAACTCAACAAAATACTTTTCTATATTCTTTTCTATTAGTATAATTTCATACACGAAGGGATATTTTATTGTTAGAGATAAATTGTTAGAGATAAATTTAATTTTCAGTGGTGCTTAGAACGGTGTTCAAAATCTAATTTTTCTCTCACTCTTATTTTTCATCAAAATATGGTTCTTTCTATGTTTCGTGCATTAGTTCTCTTGGTTCTTTGTAATAATTAAGCTAGGATCTCTGTTCCTCTAGTTCTTACTAATTTTTCTTTGTATAGTTCCTGTAGAATTTTCTTTTTCTGATGTTTAAAGGCAAATTGTTAGATTGAAATGGAGAAGGGTGGAAGGATATGATTACATTTATGTGAATTATATTAAAGGGGTATAGCCAAAGCAGGAATCAAAATCAGGAAAATATAAGTTTGAATATACTGAAATACCAGTAGAGAGATATGTTTCTTATATACCCCTTGAACATAGAGGTTTTGGGCTGTATTAGTGGCTACTGACTGATAAAGGCATTTAACTGCAGTTTCTTGCACAATAGAGAAGGATTTTGTGTATTGTCCATATAAAGGAAAACGTCTCTACATCCGCTGTAACACAAGAGTTTCCTACAGCTCTGACCATTACAATGTAGACGTTATCTATGATTATTGGTACAAAGCATGCATGTATCAAGTCCTTGTGCATTAAGCTCTCCCTATTAGCAGTTTCTCATAGGCACAGTTTCATGTTACTCTTACTTTAACACACTAAGGGATGTTTTTACACAGTACACTTCGGTTTGTGCCGCCAGGGTTGTACTAAATACATTTCCAATTTGTACCCACCAGTGGTAAAGATGACAATTTAAAATACTTCTTAGGATATAGCTATACTTTTCGCTTTATTGTTTACCACTACCTTGCCTTTTCTCTTTTCCCCTCCTTATGCTCTTTACAAACCAACCTCTCCTGATAGTTTTGACTGTGGGTCTTTGATGCCGTGATATACTGTACTAAGAAGAACAGTTTTCTGAAAGGGGAAATGAAATATGAGTAACCATGACAGAAGTGTTGCAATTGAAAAGAGTGGCTTATGATGTGTAGAAGTTGCAATAAGAATAAGCTGTGTGCCCTTGAAACAGAAGAGCAAAACTATGGAGGTAGCTTGATTTTTCATTTACTGTTTGTATTGGTTTGATTCTGGCTTACTGTACAGAACAGAGTACTGTGAAGAACTTTTATGTATAAATACACAGAAAAATCAAAGTCCTTTGTTAAAACGATGTTACCTTTAGACTTGGCAACATCAGTTATGAAGTTCTGTATCTTTGGTTTAAATAATAATAAAAAAATTGTTTGTTTAAATTTTCAGTTTTGCTGAATTCCTCATTTGTTTTATGAAAAGAGTTAAGCAATTATATAATTTACTATATTCATGATTTACATTTACTTATTCATTATATCTTTTTAAACTCTTCCTTTGGGGGTGCCAGGCTTTCCTCCTAAATAAATAACTCTCAGCCTTTGTAGCCTTTGTAACAGCATTCTTCCCTTTTTGTGTTCTTTCTCAACAATGTTTTTATTTTAGATTGTGGCTCATCCCAGAGGTAAATTTTGATTATCTGTGTATATTAAGAGGTTTTTCCCACCCTTCAGTGGTCATACTGAGTTTTTAATTCAAAATTAAGTGTTTCATATGGTTCTTTCTCCTATGCTTCTATTAGGCTTGGCAGTGCTGTGTTCCATCTGCCATTGTTTCCCCTTTCACTGAGCTCTTTTAAGGAACCCAAAAACTCCTTGGCCCACTTTGGCCTTGATCAGTCTAAGACTTGTTGTGTCCCTTGTAAACATATCCATCTTATTGTTAATCCAATTTCCAGATGATTAATAAGTAGATTAAACACTCTCATCCTTTGTAGAGAACCTGAGGGCACCCTGCTGTTAACCTTTAGCCACATGGAGCAGTGGCCACTAATAAATGTATTCTGCTTCTGTGTTCTCGTTTTTGTAGCTGGTTTCTAATCAATGACAATGCTTTACTTCTCACCCTGTGATTACTTAGTTTCTTTAATAGCCTTTTTTGAGAAGCATTCTCAAAGGCTCTTTTTAAGTCCAGAAAACTTGTATCAGCCAGTTCTTTCTTATCTGCTATTTGTTAAAATGCCAAAAGAATATTAATAGGTTAAGGAGATGTACTAGGCATTAAGGCTTCTAACTTTAATCCACGTATTTAACACTTTTGTTTTTAATTGGTTCCTCAATTATTAGTGCACTAATAGGTGTGTGAAGCTGAATTTTTTCTCAAGTTTCTCTCAGTAATTACAGGAAGATGAGTCTTGTCCTACGTGGTTCAGTATACAAACTGTTTTCAATGTGAAACTGCATAACTGTGGATTTCTTTTCATTAATCTTAAATTGCTTTGGGACCCTTGAATAAACAGCATCTCATTCTTGAGATACATTAATCTTTTACTTATTGATTTGTTCCAGCCATTCCTCTTACAATATCTGAATCATCAAAAGCTCCTTGTCTTAACTTGGAGATGCTGGTATCTCCTTGGTTCGCTGAGACAAAAAGTGATGTAAAAAATAATTGCTTTCTCTTCTATATACTTGTCTTGTTCATTTTCTCCTTTAATTTCTTGGGGGGGGAATTCATGGTCTCTCTTGGTCATATTTTTTCTACCTAGTTACTCCATATATTCCCATTTAGCCACCCCACTTCCCTATTCAGATGTACTTGTCATTATTAATGCATCTTGAAGACCGCGTTTTGTGCCAGGTGCACTGGAAAATCCACAGATAGCTTACATGTTGCAGTCCCAAAAGTAGCCAGAATATTCCATGTTCAAAGATTTGATGGGTTGAAGTGTAATTTATTTATTTTATTTTTATTTTTAACTCTACCACCTGGAAGGGAGAGTAACATGTTTTTCTCAAAGAAAAGGTGCAGAAATGGAGCTATGTGTGCTGGGTCATGCAATAGGGTCACAGCTTGAAAGGAAATAGCAGGGTCAACTTACATTCTGATCAGAAATCTAGAACAAAAGAGAATCCTGAATATTTTTACTGACATACAGTTTCTAAGCAGGCTGTTTTCCAGATCTTTCTACCTGGATGTGTTGTAGCATCTATGCACACACATGCCTCATTTCCTCAGATGCTGCTTTATAAAACCACCGTAGTATGTATGGTTTCTGTACTTTTTCTTTCAGAGAAAAAAACAGTTTAGGTTTTTTTAAAAAACTCTCCCTCAAAGGCTTTGGGATGCCCTTCTCCACTCTTTGTGTAATTTCCTGGTAGCTGGAGAACTTAGTTAAGATGTAGGGAATTTATTGGTGTTATTGTTCAGTGCCTTCCACAGCTTGAAGATATTCAAAGGCACTTAAACATCGTGAAGCAGTAGGAACATCATCAAGTGGTAGTTGACAGGCTTTAGATGATAAATTTGTAGTGATAAGTTGCTTTGTCTTCAAAATTAATTATTTTTTTATCTGTATTTTGAAATTTCCAGTTAGATTTTGCTGAGAACTATTTTTAATATGATTAGTACTAGTAATAATTTTAAAAGTTTTTAATAGAAAATCTCCAATCACATCCGTTGAATTATTTTGATCACATATGTCTCAGCTATCTCTTTTGCCTCATACAAAACTGCTGCTGCACAAAACCCCTCATCCTCTGAGCAAAGAAAGGTGCTTTTATGCTACAAAAAGTGTGAAGTAACTGCTCAAACTCTCCCATCTAGCCTATTAATGATTTTGGGCTTTGGACAGTGCAATAGTGGAACAGCTAGCCTGTTTGAAGACATTCCCACCTGACCATGCCTATATCAATATATGCTCTCCAGGGAATGTTTTAAACCATTAAAGGTTACAAGGTTTGAAACTTTACCAAAGCTATATATATGCAGCAAGAGACTCAGAGGAACTTTTGTCTCAGTAATAGCTTCTTTTGAGTCTTCCAGCATACACCAGGGCTTATTACAAACATCAAAATATGCTCAGTGGGTACAGGCTACATTTCAGTTCCTCTAGGGACGTTTTACAGCAATGGAAATAGAATCCCTTCTGTATTCTACTCTCATAAGCATTTAAGTAGGAAGTACTTAGAAGGATAGAGTCAGGAAACAATGTCCAAAGGAAATTAAGAGGAATGACCTGGCTTTCAGAGGTGCTAAGCGCTCATATCCTGAGTTGGACACAAATTAGGATCTAATTTCTATCAAGTGAAAAAAGTTAACACAGGAAGAAATGCTTTTTAATGAACTGAAGACAGTTTAATGTACTTGGTAGGAGATAATGCAGTCCTTGTTGAATATGGAATATTTTTTCATATTTTTTGATGTTTGTCACTGATCATTCTGGATGCTTCTGTAAGATCATCTTAGTGCTTAATGCCATTATAAAGAATGAAGTATTCCATGGTATCATTAAAGTGAATTTTGTTAGAGGGGTTTGTGTTTTTTTTTTCTAATGTACAACACAAATAGGTAGTGAAGACAGCCTACAAGAAAATAATTGTCTTCAATACAAGTGATTCACCTGAAGATGTTGCTGATGCACTAGACTTAACATTCACAACCAGGTGAAATGCCTACCTCTCTTTACATGAGAAAGAACGTGATGTCTGCAGGAGATGAGGTCTCTAGGTTGAAGAGAAATACAGAGTTTGGTCAGCAGATCCCTTTAATATAAACCTGAGCTGCTTAGCTGACATAGTACTAGGAATTTTGTACTTGTAAGCAACTCACTTCGAGTTGACATTATGTCTGATTTTGCATTCTGTTTGAATGTGATCAGTCATACATGCAAGGGTGAGGGATTTTGTGATAAAGTATTTCTGCTTTCTGTTTAGCTAGAAAAAGACAATTGATGGGCAGTTGCAAAGGTATTAAAAGAAAAAATATTTTATTTTATTTGATTCTGGTTAAGCAGCATATTAAAAGAAGTTCTTGCATTCACTGTGCAAAATAGTGACAATAGAAACTGTTTGGGGAAAACCTTCCTTACACATATTTTTTCAAAGATTTACTGAAGGTCAAAAGCTTTATCACACAATTTTCCTTCTCATGAACAAGTTCTGTATTGTTTTCTTCCTTTCTGTAATGAGAAAAATACTTACTTACCATCTACCCAGTTATGCCATATTAATAAAACTCTCTTACCCAAATGTCTTTCAAAAGATTCTCACAAAGTGAGCCCAAATTCTTTTAGTAATATTTCAGTCAAAAGAAGTCTCGCACAAAGCCTGTTTTTTTCTTCTTCTAATAGTCACCTCCATGAGAAGAATGGTTGTTTGCCAGAACTACTTTCCTCTTGCAGAAGCTCACCATTCAAAGACTGAAAGAGCATATGTACCATCTCTACAGAGTGGGGACAATTTCCATACTGATGCCTTTTAAAACGGGTGCAGCACTAACTGCTCTTATAGGTAACACTCCATGGCCATAGTGTTTCGAGTGAGATCTTTGGGACCATACCGTGGGGCATGTATATTTAGCGCTTTATGCATCATTCCTCAGGAAAGCAATTGATTGGCTTGAAATAATACCTCGTGGTTTCCCACCCTAAAACCAGATATATTTCATTCTGTCTGTAAGATGTTTCCCCGTTCAAGATGTTCCCATGTGCTGGCAGTCACTAGCAGTTGAAGCAGTTCCTTGAGATCATCACTAAGAATAAGTAGTAGTGACTTACAGTTTTCCTAGTGGTTGGCATTAAGGACAAACTGAAGTAGACATTTTGAATGAGTGTTGGAAAAAAGGGTTAACTATCTTTTTGTGCAGTATATGTGTTTTCTGTACATAACACCTACTTTTCTAAGATTTTTTTTCTGCCAAGTCAAAAAAATTAGCTTTAACAGCATTATTTAATGAGCTCCCTGTGTCCAAAAGGGAACTAAAGTATGGCTGTTTTGTAAAAATGCTTTTTTTATGTGTGTTTTTTGTTTTGTTTTGTTTTTTTTTGTTTTGTTTTGTTTTGTTTTGTTTTGCTTCAGTTATTGTTTTTTTTGTTGGGTTTGTTTGTTTGATTTTTGTTTTGGGTTTTTTTAGTTTATTAGACAGAAGATGATATGTTTTCATGCATCTTTAAACTTTTAATATACAGAAAATTCCTGGCACTTCAGGACATTAAGTTCAGAATTCAGGGTACATTAAAATAGCAATGTTATGAACGTCTTAAATGATTCTAGACTGGAAATTTGACTGGCCACTACAGGAAGTTTAGACCGACTGCAATGTGGTGCTCTCTGTCTGTAATATCTGCAATATTCTATTTGTGTAAAGGAGCTTGAAAGGAAATTTTAAATAAAAAAACTGGATGGATACCTTTACTCAATAAAAAATGTTATGCGCAGGAAGCCTGTTTTCTGTTTTGTTAATTCAGGGATCAAGTATGGGATCCCAGAATTTCTTGGATCTAGGGGATCAAGTGTGTTTGTGATCAATAGTTGGCTTAGAGAGAAACATCATTATTTTTGAGAGATCAGCTGCATGCTGATGGGAAAAGTTAGAAAGCACCTTCTCAGATTAATTTCTCTGTATTATAGTGAAGAGTTTTACCTGGAGATGAATGATGTTTTGTGTCTCAAATTTGTGCTTTAGGCTGGTAATTGCCCATTATTGAGTTAGTAAAGACATAAAATGACCTACGTTTTCTTAATGTAAAAGAGCAATAGGACAGTGTCCCTTTGAAAGGTCTGAGTGCTGTAAAACCTAAGAATAAAAGTATGGTCAATTAAATGACTTCTAAATTCCACTTATGAACACAATTTGCAAGCAAATTATTTGTTCCTTCAGTACTTAGCACTTCAATCTAAAAGATTCTGATCACTCATAAAACAATTAGATTTGCTAACATGAAAGTGCATTGAAGTAGTGGTCTTCTATAAGAAATTTGCAAGTTACCTTTTTTACATACTGAAATTTTTAATGAAGAGGGATTTTTCCAAGCTGACCTTTGCAATTGTATTCCAGTTATGTATTGATTGAAGAGTTGAAGATAACCTAGTACATTAAAAGTGATATTTAGCTTGGAAAAAAAAAAGAAGAAGGAGAGGAACAAGAAGAACAATAAAAAGAAAAAAAAAAAGAAGAAAAGCATCTCTAGGTGTCCCTGAATTATATTTGTCTCAGTCAGAGAGCTAAATCATGACTCCCCTGTAAAGTCTGAATAAACAAGCTTTATGAGGGGTTTTGCTAGGATTTGAAGGGATAGAAAGAAATCCCCTTATGGGCTGCAGAATGCTTGGTATATAATTCATTTTAGCAACTTTTACTGTCCAAAAGCTAAGTATTCAGTTAAGCAAGCTAACTTGGCTCCCTACATAGTTAATGGGAAGAAAATGGTTTCCTCTCTTCTCTAAATAGGCATTTAAAATAGATGGGTTGAATTACCCTCTGGAGTTTCTGCACTCTCTCCATTAATTAGGGAAAGATTAATAACTTCCAACTTTATTGTCTAAACGTTAGACTTCAAAGTCTTAGTTAAACTCCGTTTATCAAAGGGGGGAAAAATAGCATTTCCAAAGAATCATTCATCTTCCTCTAACATGAGCATTTGTGACAGGGCAAACAAATCTCTGAAGGGATCCTAAGGAGGTATCTAAAAAAGATGGGAGGTTAGGCTAGGTAGCTAAAATGAAACAAGATGAATTTCTTTCTGGTTACTCTGACACCAAGTTAGCCACAATAACTGCAGATCAGGTGTTTCTCTGCTCCAAGGAAAGTAGGGCTATGAATCCATCATGTTATAGATGTGCTGCCGATCTCCCATTGCCTTTTCTCCTGATTTTGTGTTAGGAAAAAAGCTATATGGTACTTCAAAATATGTTTGAGAAGTGAAGTGCCTCTGCAGGATGTCTCTGCATCAGAGCTTTCTGCACAGTGGAGGCTCTTGAATGCTGTGCCTTTGGATGCTTTCCACAGACATTCTGCAGGTTTAGATGTCTAAAGGAGGTGGGACTGTTGTTTGCAACAAGACTTTGTGAGTGAAAATACTACATTTCCTACATGCCAAGGGATGTAGCTTCAAATTACTCTTCCATGCAACAGCAAGGATTAGGGAATCTACTGAATGGAATTGCTCAAGATGTACATGGTTCCCATTCTTAGCAAATGATGCTGTTCTGCATAATATTTATTGTACTTCTCTACCATTCAGTGATTTCCTTTTAACTCACACTTTAAAACAAGCTTATCTTTAGCAGCAGTCTGTATTTTAGTACTAGGGATTTGGGGTATTTTTAGAAAATTTTCAACTATTTACTATCAATGAGTCCTTGCTACCTAGTTTGATTGCAAACCTATTTCTTTAGGCTTTGGTTTAAGGAGAAAATTATTGCAGTATCAAGTAGAATACAGATGTGCAGGGTACCAGTTACTACTCTAATTGCCTTTGTGTATATGCTTGTTCTCTGACAGTTTTGAGAGCAGTTCAACACTACTTATTCTACCCACATTGTTAGTATTATTAGGCAAACATATGGAGATACTGAAAGATATATTAAGAGTACTTTTTTTCCCCCTCTCTTTCCTCTCTCTCCCTACCCCTCCTTTTCATCCAGGGCTGCCCAAAAAAAGTGTGGGGAACTAAAAGATAGAACAAGCACTTTTCCTCATTGTCTCAAGTCAGTTATTCATAAAGGAGGGACAGTTAAAAGTTGAAAGTAACAATGGAATGGTGAAAAGCCAAATAAAAGTTAAAGCTATAACAATGAACTTAAGGTCTTCCATTTACCTACCCTTTCTTACCAAGGCAACTGTAATAAGGTTATCTTGAAGTTCCTTAAGATATCCTTAAGGTTATCCTTAAAAGAAATCCTTAAAAGTAAAAAACCATATCTTTATGGTTTTACTCTAGCTTTATTCAGTCCTGGACTTGATCTTTTTATTTTCAGTCTCCATATGTCTCTTTCCATGATCATATCATCATTTCTCTTGGAACTATTCTAGTTGAAACCCAAACCAAGAAAGGAGTGGAGACTAACAGTTTATCTAACGCTCTAAATTAAAAATTGGTATACCCTGCAAAAGCAGAAGGTGAACCAAAATATTTAAAGATTGTGAAAATTTGCTAAAATTACATTATTTTTATTTACCTGGTTGTTTTTGCTTTAGAAAGTTTTATATTTTCTTGTGTTCCTCAGAAAAAATGAGGATAAGTACTTGCCTCTTTCTTTCTGCTGTGAGAATTATCTCCAAATTGCCTTTAAAGAGCACAACATCAGGATATGACACTTCAGAAAGAAAAATGCAGTGCCATGAGTTAGCCTTAATTCAATGTGATCGATACTACTAAACATTAATCTTTTTTAGGGAATCTTCAATGAACATATTCATATTAGATTTCCTTCCTTTACTTGTACACTGGTTGCTAAGGAATGATAAACACAAGATACATGTCTGATTAACACCACAAATGTAGGTATCAGGAAGATCAGGCTGAGAACTGTGCGGAGCTCTCTGAGAGAAAGAAGAATTTCTTCTGTATTATACTGAAGTGATGAGAGACTTCAAGTTCTAAACCTCACAGAAGGGGTGTTTATAAATAAGATTTCTCCAGGTAGTTGCTGTGTTATTTTTTTATATATTAGACAGAAAGTATTTGTCTCATTTTTGTCCCTTTCCTATCCTATTGATCCAATGTGCTACTTAATCTCCGTCTTTGGGGCTTAGCATTTGCACTATTTGACTTTTGCATGAATAACCATCTGTCTCCGACTGAGATTCACATCATATTTTGTCCCATCAAATGAATGTTCAGCATATGGTAGGGGAAAGCATAAGACTTAATTAGGTGTAATTGTGGCATAATGGGGAATTACAGTAGAGACCACTGGAAAAGTAGTCACTGTTGCTACATACTTTAGGTGAAAAGGAAAAAGGAATGTAAAGAGATGACAGTCTAGAAGAGGAAAGAAAGGAGTAAGGAGTTAAAAAAAATAAACTGTGTTGTAGCATACAGTGTTGGTTTAAAGGGGTGGTATTACAGGGCTTAGGAAACAGTTAATGAAACAAGGGAGAGGTCTATGTTCATGTTGACGCTTTGGTATGTTCTTAGTCCAGTGGTTTTCCTATCGCACTTCTGGGTACATCTTTGGCATAGTCAGATGTGATGGAGAAGGAGGATCGAGAGAAGGGAAAAGGAAGAAGATAATCTGGGAGAAATATAAGAAGTCTTTATCTGCTACCAGGCTGAAAGAAATTGAAGGAAGCCTTCACATCTCCCAGATGCAATTTGAAAGTCAGATATATGTTTTGTACTAGCTATAGTAATTTTATCAATTTTATCACACTAAAGTGGGTGAACTTCTATCTACATAGAGGAAATGAAACACTTTAAACACCATAGGGTTATAGAACTTTTAGAAAGGGAAGAAGCACAATAAATATAAAAGTAGTTGAAAAGTAGTAGTTTCTATTATGAAACTTTCAGAGCAACACTGTACAATTCATACAATTCATACAATTCATAATCGATATAATTAGTAACATCAGCATTGAGTATTGTAATGATCTAGAGAGCACAAAGGATGTACTTCACATTTTAAAGAGAAGCTAGAGTAAGTCTTGAATAGAAAAATTGAGTGATATCAGAACTGAAGAAAAATTTAAACATTATATGCTTAAATCTCAAAATTTGCATGTTATCCTTTTGTTTATACACTTAGCTCTGAGCAGAAACAGGAACTCTGCTCTTGAGTTCAGAAGAGAAAGAGCGTTAACCATGGGATTTTTTTCTGATTCTGAGAAAATATTGCCGAATGCAGACTGTTTAGAAATACTACATTCCAAATAAGTTTTCTTTGTAAGAATTAAATAAATAAAGAGAACTCTATAGTCTGGTCTTGAAGATAAGCTTGAATCTGAACCAGCCAGAAACAAATATTGCTATGTGAAGTCTGTGAACACAGCATGTGAAATGATTAACTTGTGTTACAAGAATATTTATGGCTTCTTGTTCACTAACTCTGAAATCTAACAGTGCATGTTCCAATAGTTGAATACTGACAATTTGTAACAGTGGCAGTTTAATATCTTGGTCAACAATAATATTAAAAATCCCTTAAACTGACCTCTCAGATGCAAACAAGCATCTGAACTTGAGTTGCCTTATCACCAGTTTGCTGTCTTCTCAAAAGCAGACTGTCAGCTACTGTTAGCTAAACATAACAGGGAAATAGGGCAGAAATTACTATGATATTGCTCTATTTTTTAACTCCTGTGGTGCCTTTGCTATCAGCAATGCTACCTCACCAGACAGGTGGACTGATATAGAGCAGATTTAAGGCTAGAGGATTCAATGTACTTCTGAGATGTTATTTCCTGACTTTAGCTTTGGTTGGTCTTGTGCTGAGAACAGAAGTTGCACATATTTTGTGAATGGAACAGACTAGAAAGGACTTGCCAACCCACTATATCAGTCACAAAAAACCCCAAAAGAATCAGTACAGTCTAGAAAGTCTGTACTTACTTTAACTGTCTCTAAATCTAGATAATATATGATTGAAGTATGAAAAGTCAACAGGAATGACAGAATGTATAATCAGGTATGCTTCAAAACATATTTGAAGCTATATTAGAAACTGTGCAGTTACGGCACAGAATCACCATAAGAATGCTACATAAGCTCATGAGATTTGTCAAGAAATTTAGCTTCTTATCTATAAAAAGAACCTTTTTATGGGTTTAATCATGGCTTTCAAAAAGACTTAAACATGTTGTGACAGTCTAGGAAATACGTGTGTGGGCAACTGGATGTATTAGAACCACAGATTCATAGAATCATTACGGTTGGAAAAGAGCTCATGAAGTCCAGCCGTCAACCCAGCACCACCATCATGCTCACCACTGCTGCTGGTCAGGGAAATTGCCTGGTTTCATTGCTGAGAAAGATTTTCCTTGTTTTCAGGAAATTTGGGGAAATCATGTTAAGCAAGGGAAGCATAAGAAGAGATAGACCTGTACTAGAGTAAAATATATCAATCTGATAAATGTTCGACTGAAGAGCTCTACTAGAACTGTGATATGGATTTAATTTTATGCACAGCAAGTACTTCCTGGAAAGGCATACCAAGACAGTGCATATGTCTTTGTGAGACAGAATCCTGAATTTAAATCATCAGTGAGTTAGAACTTCGAAAGCATAACCACCCATCAGATGTCAGTAAAATACTCATGTCTGTCAGCATCTTCTTGATTTACAGCTTCAAATATGTTCACTGCTCTAGACAGAGGCTAATGGTGGCAATGGGATGCTCTGTTAGTAGAAATAAATAAATCTGACAGAGCAGTCTGAGCATGGAAATGACCCCTTGAAATGGTGTAGATTGTGATAGTCACTTCCACCTGAGAGTGCTGTCAGTTTATACATCTGTCTGTATATATGACCCTAATTGTTCTATATTCTTGAGAATATGTCTGAAAAAATGCTTAAAAAAATAGCTGGTGCGCAGATGTAGCTTTAGAGAGCAGTGAAGGACAAATGAGTTTCATATCTGAATAGTTTAGGTTATTGCTAGAGGGGGAAAATTTAGTTCATACAAGCCAGTGAGGCTTTGTCAATGTGGTGTTCCAAGTAGCTGTTCACAGGTGGTGTGCTATTGTAACTGCACTCAAAATAGCATTGCCTGTTTTTTAAGCCATAATGATAATTTAAAGTTTGGCAGTCACACTACTTCACATCATTCAACTTTCAGCCTGCTTGGTGGAGTTAGTTAAAGGAAGTACAATACGCTGAATCTCTGGCAATTGCACGGGAGCAGCTTTTGTGGCTGAGGGTAGGCTTTAAAAAGGAAAGCTATACATAGCATAAGCATGTATCATTTAGAATATCACTTTTCTTACCGTCTATGGCAGTTGCAGCTGAGATTAGCTGGAGTGCCTGTGCTAGCAGAATATCACTATTTCTTAGCAGGGGTCTATGATGCTGTGGATGTAATGCAACACAGACTGTTGTCTAAGAATCTGTCTGACTTTTTTGGACATTGTCTCATTAAATCTAGGTAAGAGGAATCACATCAAGCTGCTTGTGTGAAGCTGAGATATTGAAGTTTGCTGTATGCTTTTGTCATACAGTCGATGGGAATATAATAGTTTGTGTCTTTTTCAGCTACTTACATTGTTCTAGAATATTGTTTTTGTATTTCATTGGATGAATTTCGCATTTAGATAGAAATACATTACAAAGATAGAATTTAATGTAGAATCAGATTTTTCTTATTTGAAATGAATAGGAATAATAGGGTTTATATCTTTGTGAGCAAAGCAGGGCCACAGAGAGACCATTTTTTTTCCCAGAGTATGCAACACGCCAGTTTTTGGCAACGGTAGCCTAGCCATTCATTTTAGAAAGATTTTTCTAAAATAACTAAAAACATTTTTTTTAGAAAGAGTCTTTCAAGTATGACTCTCCACACAGCTGAACCATGTCTAATAGTTTGTTTCAGTTTATAGGTGGATAGATATTGTTACCAAATTAGATTGTGTTATCTTTGTGAACTGACTTTGAATTAGTGCAAATGAGCATATAATAATCAGGGCAGTGAGAACTCATGCTGTTGAAAAATGGGTTAGCTAGTGCTACAAATCTGCTTCCCAGGAAAATGGCCAAGTGAAACCTTCAAAAGCTCTTATTTTTGCTTGCCTTCAATCAGGAGATGGAATAAACTTAAGATGTGAATCAGATAATTTGTAGGTTAGTGAAAAATGTGAACAAATCTGTAACTAGGAGCTGAAACCTGAAAGACCATTTGAAATGAGATCCTTCTGGCTTCATTTTGAGCTTTGTCTTTTATTTCCCAGAAACAAACAATTTTTTTTTTTTTTTGTTCCCAAAACCTTGCAACAAAATATTTACCTGGGCAGAAGGAGAGGGCCATGCAGCTTTTCATCAAGACTGATTCAATTAAACTCAAATTAGGAAATGTTTGGCTAATTGGACTGGGTGAGGCAAAAGCATAACTTGAGAGTTGGAAGAAAGTGGTAAACCTGGTGTGATTTCTGTTCAAAGGTGTTGGATTGTCCTATCCCGTATAGGAGATATATATATATATATATCTCCTAACTACACATATATATGTGTAGTTCAGGTCTAACAGAGTTGATATCACTGATGTTATGCTAGGCTAAAAATTAAGGAAAAAGCAGTAAACTTGAGAATGAAGCTGAAGATAAAATAAGAACAATTTGACTCTAAATTTAGAGGAAGCTGTAAAAGAAGATACACATGTCCCATGTTTTTATCAGGGACATGTAAGCATCAGAACAGAAGAGACAGAAGATGAACATCTAAATCACTTATACTTAAAAATCCTAAAAATGCCTTTTCTTCAAATATGGTTCTTTGCTACAATATGCTGATAAGTCTACATTTCCAAAGCAGTAAATGTGGAGAACCTTTGTGGTTCCCCCCCCACCTCTATTTTATTCTTAAGAAGCCTATTTTTTAAAGGCTGAGCTTGTCTTCAACAACCAATATGAAGTACTCTCTAAGAATGTGATTTTGTTCTAATAGAGAAAATTTCATGGTTTATTTAAAAATACTTTAGCCTCATTGTAGCTACTCTATACTTACCCATCAATTTTATGGTGCTTGGATAAATTTCTGCTCTCGTAGAAACTGATGAAAAAGATCCAGAAGCAGAATGTAGGTTGAACTTGGTCTTTTCTATGGTTTGTATAGGGGAAAAAAAATAGTCTAAAGGTCATTATCAGTCCTTTTCTATGAATGTTCTTGCTAACAGATTCTCCTGACTACTTAGATTACTCTGGGAAAAAAAAAAATCTAGATGTCTTTTTTTGAGTCTTTAGTGATTTTTGTATCACTCAATTTAGCTCTCTAGTAGTCCAAAAGAATGGAAATTGAATTTCAGAATTCAGCCTCAGGCTCTTCCGGATGTATCAGCTTTTTCCTATTCGCTCATTCCAGCACCCATGAGTCAGGACACCAAATGTTCCCAGTGAGGCTGCTTCCAGTGCCCAGCTGAAGTTGCAAGCATTTAGTCACAGATGAAAACGGCATGGATGAGTATCCATGTGCCATCAGAAAAAATACCAATATCTTTTTCAGCTGAATAACACCTGACTGAGATATTTACAGTCATAAGCAACCTTATTGCGGGTGAAAATGGGAAGGAACTTTCCCACTATGAGGCAGTGGGGGAGAGGGCAATGTCAAGATGGCAAGGTTTATCTGTATGCAGAGGGAAGACTGAATTAAATGAACAGTGGAGAGAAATATTAAACCATTCGTATTCTTTAAAAGTATATTCCACTGTCAAATTATGAGTTCTTAGATTTCCTTAAATCAAAGTGTGATTTATATAATTACTGCATTATGGTTATCTTTATTAAAGGACTCAACATTTTGTAATGGTTTCTGAAACTAAAAGGGAAACTAAAAGGAAATTTTTTTTTTGAAGGGAACTTCTTCATTCAATATTTAAATGAATTCAGTCATTGTTTGGCATTCTCTGTCTCTAGATTATGCCTGAATAGAAGATTATGTATTCTGACTTTTTCCATTTCACTGAAACTTCTTGTAAACATAATCTGTAATATGGAATCCATCAAGATCCAACACTCATACACAGGAAAAAAAAAAGCCCAAATCCAATCCATTCTAATTATTGAGTTAATTAAAATATACTTGCAGTGATTTTATTTGTTCAGTTGATTGTTTTTTTTCTTCATGGAAACATGGAAAATATTTGGTTTTGTCAGCTTTAAAAAATCCTACATTCATCTTGTTATTTAGGCAAAGTAATTTAACATTTAAAACCATATGTCATAAACATTTGTTAAATCTGTATATGAATGATGTTCAAACCAACAAAAGAAATGAAGCAGAGAAAGAAAGAAGAACAATCATTTTTTAGTTCAGTCAGTAGTAGAGCTCATATCATTATGTATGCATTACTTCTGTACAGATAGTCCATGTTACAAAAACTTTGGCAGAGAATTAAAAAATGGAGAAATGTTGTTGCTTAGGAAGATTAATTGGCAACATCACATTTATAACTTCTTTTAAACCCAGCTGTGTCTCATGAGTTAAGTCAGTATTGTACATTTCTGAACTCGTCTGTAGACAAGAGTTTTGGTTATTACTGGGAGTGTTCAGGACATAATTATAATTTTCTCACTATTTGGCTCAAGAATGACTTTATTCAGAGTACTTAAGGAGGTTGAAACCCTCTCCTCTGCGTAAGTACCATCTACTCCATTACTTGTTTTCCCTCATCATGGAATGAATTTGCACTTACTGAGGCTGTACACACTGATTTACTCCTCCATGTACTATTGAGTTGAAGAATGTATCCATCCTGTTCCACATTTTATGTTGAAAGAAAAGGGTCAAAGGGTCAGATTCTGCATTATAAGCTACAGTGATAGAGGTTTACTTGGTGAAGACCCAGAAAGCAAAGGCAACTAGCAGGTCTCATCCTGAAACCTTAAAATAGTTACAAAGTCGGTATAGCAAATCAGACAGCTGAAACTAAGGGTGAAGTTAATCATGTTGGTGAAAAGAGTTAGCACCAGTCACAGTGCTGAATTCTGGTGTGTTGAAGTCAGACAAGAGGAAGGTTTGACTGAGGTGTGGCTGAAACTCTTTATCTTTGGCATGTCCACGTCTGTAGAAATGGAATTCTGAACCCAAAAGTCATGTACTGAGCATTATGGCATATGAGCTCTTTTCTTCAGAAGTGAGACTGCTCTTTGTTTAGGAAGCAGAGGTTCAAGGATTACTTCACCTCAAGTAATCTTCTCCTATGACTTAATCACCAAGGTCAGGATTTCTAGAGATGATTATTTCTTAGTCCCTCTCTTAGTTCTACACTACAGTGCAAGCAGAAATGCAAAATTCCTGGACCCACATGACAATAAGTCAAAAGTCTGCATTTTTCAGTTTTGATTCTGATTTCCTTCTGCTTTTCATCTAATGGTGTTTCCATTTTCGGCTATACCGCATTCTGTAGCATAATACTTGGCACTGAACTGGAAAATAATGGCCATAAGTTCAACCTCCTCAAAATTCCATGAGGTTAGAAAACAGTCTCTGTTTTCTCTGTAAGTCTTATCACCAGAAGACTGTCTTGTAGTAAAGGGGTAGTAGGACCATTTTCAACTGAGTTCTGTGCAATCCTGTATGTACTAAACTAGCAAAACAAGTTGATTAGAGTACTTGAGTGGATGGTTGCTTTCAGGAAAATAGGAACTTTTTTTGAGTTTATATAATAGCACAGTTTGAGACAAATAGAGAATTTTCACAGAAAACTCCAAGTTTTAAATCTCTTGCAATCCTAACTAGACATTCTTGAATTAGTTTTCTGAACACAGATTTCTGAGTTGCATGAAACTTGTAGCCTGGACTACCCTTTCTACTGAGAAATGAGTTGAGAGTGGTTAAAGCCAATCATTATATAAATTACTATAGAGTTCTGTCAGATAGTAACTTGAATCCAGTTTAAACCACACAATTCTATGAAAGGCAGAGTTGATTGATTTTGCATAATTATTTATTTATTGACATTTATAATCATATAACTGTTTTATTTTATCTATATAAAGATTATTTTTGTTATTCATACAGTAATTTAATAAGTTAAATGATTTACCTGTCTTAATTCTGAACATATAATTGTTTAATACTTTGCTTCTTTCATTTACTATAGTACATTTCTAGGTGTTAACATTTTATGAAAGTAAGTAAGTAAAATCCTTTTCAGCAAGCAACATTAAAGAATTTTTCAAGATTTCAATAGATGTAAAGTCTAGCTGATTTAATGGCCTGACCAAATGCCTCTTATGATTAGAGAGGGGAGATTTGTGAGATATCTGAAACAAATTTGTATTTTCACTGGACAAGAAGTTAGGTGATCTTAATTTACCATTCATGTTCATCAGACTTTAGAATATGTCTAAACGTGAGAGTGAAAATGAATCTATGCATGCTCCCTCTAAGCTTAACAATGATTTAAAATAGGAAACATATTTTATTTGGGGAGCAAAAATTAGTGTGAGTAGCTATATTTTTTTTTTTAGTTGTTAAAATGAAAAATAAGAAAACTCACTGAGGTTCTCCTGGCATTGTAGATGTAACATATCTTATGTTAATGTTTAATCAAAACTTAAAAGTTCATTGAGGTAAATAGGAACAGAAAGGTGGGATTTATCAGATTTGTGCTACATGATTAAATGGGATTTTTCTGTAGGTCTTTGTTTCTTAAACTGGTTGTAAAGACAGTGTAAGTGTTTGGCTTAAATGCGGACATCCGACATCAGTTGTTGACACCCGAAAATAAATTAGGTTAATCCTTCTCAAAAGAACACTGCTTTTTTTTTTTATTATTTTATTTTTTTTTTATTATTATTATTTTTCAGTTTACTAGAATTACATGGGACTTGGCTTTCACAAATATTTTAGTGTTTTGATTCTGATCTAGATTACTCTTTTGATGTTAATTTCTTGATCACTCTTGTTTTTGAGCTTTGGTTCACCTTATAGGTGTCATCAGGGCATGTGAACCAGATTTCTTTGGGTTGAAATTCAACTGGAAGATGTGCTTCAGCTGCTTATAGGCATTCAGTCTGTGCAGCCATGCTAGACATTCTCTGAAATCCTCGTCCCACAGAACATAAATACAATGTGCATCAGAACATCAGAACCAAATGCTTCAATCCATAAATTCACCCATATTGAGTTGCACTGCATATTCCTAGAGAAAACCTCAAACATCCTCTCTTGTTGACATTACAGTTGCTATAGATAGTGCAGATAAGTGATGAAGGCAAAGAGAGGTGATGGTAATGTGCTGGTGAAAAACAATAAAAAATTCAGCAATTTTTGCTACGTTACTACAAAACTGAGTGCCAGAAAGGGAGTTAGGGCAATTAGACCTCCTGAGCTGGCAAGACAAATATACGAACCGAAAATAAAACACTTCTCATATTTTCATTAAAAACCATGAAACAACCAACCAACCAACATATCTAATATTAATTTTTGGTATTTTTTCTGGAAATTTTGAACAAAATTAAACTGGTTTTAAAATGTAATCTGATACCTAAAAAACTGAACTCCGAAAGTGCTCACTAAAGTAGTGTTCATTGTGTTAGTAATTAGGGTTTTTTCCCAACGTGTGAAAATTATCGGTTGAATCGGCTTCATCAGAAATTTGTGAAGAGGCTGATTGTCCTTTTGAAACAGAAGTAGAGAGACAACAGTATGAATACAACAGAATTTCAGAGATTGATCTCCATCAGTTGTATTTATGAGTAACGTATAACATATATGTAATTTAAAACTGGTGGCACCACATTTTGAACTACAGTTTTCCCAGTCTTTTTAAATAGAAGAAAGTTGGTTACTGCTTAGGACATAAAGAAAACTAAATACAGAAAAGGAAAAACTATTTAAATTAGCAAAATTGCTCAAGACCCGTTTAGGTTTCGAAACTGTTAAGCAGTCCTGTATTAAAAAATTGTCTGTCAAGGTTAGGACTGTGAATAGGGATATGATAACTGTGCTTTTGCTGAGCTGAACTCATTTGAGAGCACTCCTCACAATTTGGGACTCACATCTGTTTTGATTAGAACCCAAATCTTTGCCTAGTGTCTGGGTTCAGCCTCCTACAGATACCCTCCTTAACCAAACAGACCCAACAGCTTTTGTTATCTGTAAACTCATTTCCTCTGGAGATCTGTGATGACTCAGGTATGCTTTCAATCACAATCCATTTTTTTTTCTTCCACCCACAAGCTGCAAAAATGTGGAACAGACAAGATAAAATTTAACAAGAGACCAAGTTATAAATTTTCCTAATTTAACTTAGTTTCTATATGACTTGCTTTCTGCTTTAGTTTGGAACACACATTCTGCTTCATGCAGTCCATGTGTGTGATTATGTCTGCCTTGTATTTTAGTTCAGGTCTATGCCTGCACAAAAACAAATAAGAGAGAAAATAAAACATAAACATAAACTCGAGTCACTCTGGGGAGTATTGTTTTTGAACCAGAGAAAACCTGAAAAGTCACAGCTCCTTAGCAGCAGAAGTTATACAGTTTCTACCATAAAGAAGTCAGTAGTCAGCAAAACATTTACTGCACATCAATGGTATAATGATGTAAGAACACTGCTAGCTACCCTTTCCCCTCAGAGACGATGATGGAGTTTTGGAGATGACTTCCATTTTCACCCCTAATGAGTTCTTCCCAACACCAGTCAGGTGTTATAAATGTCCCATCAGGTGTGTCGCAGCAACAAGACAGCGCTAGCTTTTGAAAACATATGGGATTGACCAGAATGCTTTCTGAATCCTCAGGTTTAAGCATGCTTCTTGGAGTTCATCTTTATATAATGGTCCAGTTCACTATGATTGAAGAGTTTTTACCCATTGAGAAGAATATTGATGAAAAAAATGAGAAAAGAGGCTTTGAAGGAAAACAGATGCAGTAAAACTTGTCAAAATTAATGCAGTAGGTTTTCCTGTATTATATTACTTTTATTTAATGTTCTTATGTAACTACAAAAGTAAGTCCCTTGAAAGTTCTATTCCCACTGACAGTTTCCCTGCAATTTTAGGGTTGGCATCCTCTGTAGTTAATGGTCTGTCACAGCTTCCACTGTAAGTTCTGATTTGTCAAGGTTTTATTGTAGCAACAAAATTGTTAGAAAGGGATTTCATTCTGTGAGAGACAAAAATTAATTTTAGTTTAACGTGGTCTAGCTATGTATAAATTAGAGGCAAAGATTTTTTTTTTCATTTTTCAGGTTTATTTGTCTTTTTCTTTAATAGACCAATTTCTTTTCTAATATAAACTGATATAGTTCCTCTAAAGTTGGAAAAAAGAACCAGAACTTTGGCCACTGACTAGAATATGTCTTGAGAATCAAATAAGTAACTATTTTAGTGCTTTCAATGCACTGCAGATCTGAGTCTGCAGATATGAACTTGGGCAATTTTTCAACACATACCCAACAGTGGGAAAAATTTATAATGTGTGAAGGAGATGTACAGATGCTCTGCATGGCAAAGCCCCTGACCAGTTTCTGACTTACTTACTTACTTACTTACTCTGCATTACTCTTTGCTGTTCAATTTACATCTTCAGCACCTAAATGTTACTAGATTCTTTACTACCTTTTCAAATCTAAGTAACTGTCATTTAAGAAATTGGCTCTTTGCCTTCCTGCACAGACCAAAAATACAATGGAAAGACTAGATGTTGTACTAAATCCCTCATGCTTGTGTCACTGAAGGTAGATAGACATAGCGCCCTATTTTGGGCACCCTGCTGCAATATCAGGCTCTTACTTGATAAAACTGCAAGTAGTGTCGTGGAAAAATTATAGCACAGCCTTTGCTGAAAAACCATCCATAAGAAAATAGCTTTCTGCATAAACTGTAGAAAAAACAGAAGTGTAACAATATGGCACCTACATAAAGTCAATGTTCATCTGTTCTGGACAGAGAAACAGCAGCCTTTGACCATACTGTAGCAAGACAACCTCAGATTTTTTCAACAAGGACACAAGAATAGGCCTGCACTACTTCTCTTGACGTGTTCTTAGAAACAGCCTTCCAAAAAGTATGAATTCTGATTTTTTTCATAAGGGTTAAATAATTGATTTTACCATGTACAGGACTTGACCTATAATTTCAAAGAACATGAAGTGCATAGGCAGATTTGATGTTCATATTTAATATTAGAGGTTAAAATAATGGTTTAGATAAATTGTTCACTATTTTGAAGATATAAGTCTGTGAAATTCATAACTAGCTCACTTTACTAACAGAGGAGTCTGATGGAGGTCCTTTTTCTGTCAAAGTCCACCTTCAAACTTTGTGGCACTCTTATAAATAGGTTTTTATGGATTGCGATGACCAATAGCAAGTAATTTTTGCAAGTGATACTGCTTCTCAGCCTGTTGAGATACAGTGGACTTCTGAATGGTGGAGGAAAAGACCTTAGTTTCGCCTGTTCTATGAACACCTTTCAAAGAAGTGAAACATTTTTGGGTGCTTACCTGTTTGTTTTTGACATCAGCATCTAAGTTTTGCGAGAGTCTTATGAAAATGACCTATAGTAAAATATTACAGGAATCCTCTGTGTCTAAGGATGTAGAGTAACATGTAGAAAAAAAAAAAGAAAAGAAAAATAATGTAAGTGAAGACTGAAGATTATATAAATAAACTATACGTGTATAGTATGCAGATATTTTTCTCAAATGTGCGGATGTGTGTATATGCAATAATTTGATTATCTTTGTTAGCATTCTTTAGTTTCCAAGTGGTATTATTGATCTTTATGGTACATTATAATCTACAGTGTTGCTTATGGTCTAACACTGCTGGAATTTTATTGTGAAAGTTTACTTTTTTATTGCAGAAAATATGTAGTTACAAACAGTTGCAATAAAACAAGCTACCTGAAGTGTTTTCTGATGGGATCCTCTTGAAGCAGTCTACTGCACTACTGTTAGGTTTTTGTCTGTCTTTCCTCTCCTTTTATGACAACAGTGTGAGGAAAGCAATTACCTGGCTGTGAAACATATTTCTTGAACAGCAGGATCTGGCTCAGTGGCTTGTTCCTTATATCTACACAATTATTCAACAGATGATGGCAAGAGGGAAAATAGGTGACCCTTTAGCATCCGCCTTTGCTAGTTAAACTGTTGATTGTTTTTGCTTAAAGGCTTTTTTTTTTTTTAAGGAGGCTGTATGGCACTCTGTTTATGATTTACATTAATTTCTCCTCTCCTATGACTATATGATGTTAAATCCCCAGTGCCTATATATTAATTAAATGTCTGTGTGTATAAGGGAGGAAAAAAAATCTCACTTTCAAAAGGATAAATATATATTAAAGTGTTTTTAAATAAAGATGTGCCTTTAACTTCAGACACAGATCTTGAGAGCTTGATTTGTTGACAAGAAAACAGGTAATTAAATTGCTTCTTCAGCAGGATCCAAAAAAACCCCTCATCCTCTGCTGATGGGTTGATAAACAGGGATTCTCTGTTGGTAAGTTCAGAGAAGGAAATGCATGCTCTTTATTTTATTTCCATATGTTGTTTTTTTTCTGGAGAAAAAATACAGAAGCCACCTTCTCACCAGAAGTTTTCATCTCTGACAGCAAAATGTGTTTGTTTTTCTTTTTTTAAGGTGCAGAGATTAGTAAAGGATTCATCCTCTGCAAAGTTCAGTTGAAGGGTACATGTTCAGCCTGTTTTTAAGGGCATATTTAACCATGCTGCAGGTAGCTGCGCACAAAGTACTTAGGGTTTTGCTACCCTGCATAGGGTTCCTGGATAAAGATCTGCTGAGTGAAGATCTGACATTTTTGTTTGTAAAATAATTTTACTTCCAAGTCAGTTGCTTATCAAACACACCACTGGATAAGGAAGGTTGGCAAAATGTCTGTGTGATCAATAAGAGAATATTTTCAAAGCAACCTTATTATTTTGTTCCATTTAAATTCATGGTGCGTTATAGTTTATGAATGAAATATTTTTTTCAATATTTTGCAATAATCTCTTTATAGTAGAGTAGTCCAAAGGACACACATTTTAATCTGCAAATGACATATTACGTTCCAGTGGCTTACTGTTTGATAAAGCAGTGGTAAATAAAATAATATATATGATTTACCATGAGAGAAGAGCTATCTAATATGGTAAATTAAAGATTTTTGTGCTGTTAAGATATTATTAATGATATAAAGAGTGATTTTGATGCATCATAGTAGTTGAAAACTGTCCAGATAAGCCAGTCAAATATTAAATAAAAAATTAGAATGAGTCCTCTTACAGACACTTGAAATGCAGCTAGCTACTCAGTATCCCAGCAAAAGAAAGACCAAAGTAATATAAAAGCCTATATATTTTTATTAATCATGAGGCAATCTGTGAAAAGAAAGTCAAAGACTGTATCCTGGCTAAACAGAGAACTTAAAACTTGTTATTTAGTTATCTAGATCCCCTCAACAGGGACCTAGACTCTAAAATATCTTTGGAAAAATGTAAGTCTAGAAGAATACATAATGTGATATGCTGTAACACCTACATATTTATAAACTAGGTTATATCTATAGGACCATAGAGATCTTCCCAGTTATTAAGATTGGTAAAGCTTACACCAAGGTTATTTTATTTGGAATTACAGTATGTACCATGATGGTCCTCCCCATTCCTCCACATTGGTTTCAACTGGAGGAAAGCAGGGGCTGTGGGTGGAAAGTGAGTTGCTTTTCACAGCCCATGATCTTCCATCTGGCCCCTAATCTGGATGTAACCATAGATGCCTAAGGGAATGTTTGCATCCCCCAGAAGAGTGACTTTTCCCAATAATATGAGATGATCTAATGGAAGATATTGATTCTGCCTGGAATGCTCACAGTCACGTAATTACAAACATTTACATCAGATGTTCTCTTATTAATTTGTAGGAGATGCTCAGTTTGTAGCACAGAGCCTCTTTATTATTCATAGTTAGCACCTGCCAGAGTAGAGCCACATACAGTCACGTGCTTTGCTCACAGTTCCCAGCAAGCATGACTGCATTTGCTGCTTCTCCCTTCCTTCATCTAGGGAAAATAACCTCATGTATCTAGCCTGTTTATTAATTTTTTTAAGATTTTACACCTGCACCCTAAACCGCAGGATACCTTAAATCCCAGTCACTACCCAGCACTGCTGGACCCATCCGCCTCTCTCTGGTCCCTTGTACATTAAAAGACCAGTTTAGCTCTGCTGCAGAAGAAAGCAAGGAGCAATGTCTGTAGAGGAATATTTAGTTAAAGAGATTCAGTAATGGGTTAGAATCACTCAAGCACTCCTGAAGTTTGATAAATCAAAAATCCAGACATACCCTCTCCCCTTTATACTTCTGGGAGTCTGATTTTTAGCAGCATTCAGGCTGGACATGCTTTGCACGTGAAAAAAGATTCCTGTCTTGTTTACTTGCATGCAGTTTCTGTCTCCCTTGACCATATCTTTAGCCGACCGTAGTCAAACCCTGAAAGCACCTATCATTATTGTGGTGGTGAGATTCCTCTCATTTCACTCAGTTTACCCATTCTGAAAGTGTTTGCCATTAAAATAATCTGCATTTTCCTTTCCTTACCTTCCTTTAGTTGCATTTGAATTTTGCCAAATAATTTGCATCTCAGATGCTTTTGTTCATGTGCATGTTCCTTCCATCATGTGATGAATACCTGTTTTTGCATAACCTAGGAGGATATCTTAAGTCAGAAGCAGAGAATTCTCTAATATTGCCAGTGTTTAGAATTAGATTTATCTTTTTTCGTGTTTACAACATTTTCCATTGAAAATTCTCTTCCAACTCTCCTTGTGTGATATTCACTGTCATATAAAACCTGGTATTAGTTTGGTGTGCTTGCCTGGTTTCCTTAGAAACCTTTCTGAGTGATTTCCTGTAAAAGAAATTATCATCCCACATTTAGGAAGGTACAGTTACAACTGAATAATGTTTTGACAGAATTATCAAAATTAAATTGCACACCTTACTTGAGTATCACATCTGAATTAACCTAATTTATATTTTCAAATCCTAAATGCCTCTCCTCCAATACTGAGCTGCAGATCAATGTCCATCACATTTAGAAAGGCATCAGATGAAGAAAGGTCATGGCTAATCTAGACACTGAAACATTATATGCAGTAATTTCATTTTGTAAAGCTGATTGTTTTAGAGTCTTTTTAAGTGACAAACCAGACATTTGCATCAGACTTGGGAAATGTTATTACACCATTGGTAAATTTTGCTACCAGCCTTTACTTCAGGACCACACAATGGGCCAAAAGTTAGGCTGTCTCTGAATTTGGCCTCCTGCACAGTGTGCAGAATTACTTGGGGATGTTGAGGCTTTGATTCTGATTTGTAATCAACAGGTTCACTTGCGCTGGCTGGTGGTTGTGTGAGACTTCAGATACCATGGGTCATCCAAGAAATTCAGACATGAGGCAGAATCATTTGTGTTATCCTGCTCATTTGTGAGCATCTGTAGCAGATTATTTTAGCTTGTGCACCCCTGTGTGTGTGACTTTTGCCACTGTTTTAGTGGCATGGTGATGTTACAGGGCTGGCAGCAGCTGGTTATTCTTAGTTTGCTTGCTAAAATGTAAACAACATTCTAAAAAACCTTAGATATACATTTATTATTAAAGTAAATGATACATGATACGTATTGAGATAAATAATGTTGTATTATGTATATTATAGAATGATATTGGATATGATAAATTGAATGCCATTTGTTGCAGTTGCCCACAGCCATGAACTCTTCACTCAAAATAACCCAATATATTGTGAATCTCAAAATTAACAATGATCTCAGAGGCACTGCTTTCCATAAGACTAGCAGAGATATTTTTATCCACTATTATTAGATGTATATAATGAAAAGTAATGTTCTTGGATTTTATGCTGCAAATTAAATGAACTGAGCATTTCTGGTTTCAGATAAAATCTGAAACTATAGGTTGTATTAGTTTATGATTGTTCCCTTTTTTTTTTCACTCTTCCATATTTTCTTTGTAAAGAAAACACAGTAGTGATGCAGGTTCATGTATATGTAAGCATTGGAGGCTGATCCTTGGTTTGGTAGTGTGTGTCCCTTGTGGTCAAAATATATGAGATTAAAATGTTGTGGTTCATTGCTCTCTCCTTCCAAATGTACACTGGTATTCCTTGCCTCTAATACCAATTGATTTTTTTCCTTTACTTGTAAAATTTTTGCTCTGAAATTTTGTGAATACTCAACTGAGACTCAAGATTTCCATCTTTGTTTAAAATTCATTGATGGATGTTATTATACCCATGAATGCAAAATATGTAGGTCTCTTTGTGAAAAGCTGTGTACCAGAACAATCTCACCCCCCCAAGTTTAACAGTACATCATGAATTCACGGAAAGAAAGTCGGATGACATTTTTTAAGTAAGAAAAATGGATGTTTTTATTGATTATTGATGCATTGAAGATAAGTAACACTAAAGCTAGAGTTGCTGGGCAATAAATCTTACATGGATGCAGCGTTTTCTTAGTCACTGATCACTTTGCTGCTGTTAATTTTTAAAATCTACGTAGTGGTTTAGACTTGCAATCTTCTGACTGACATGGAATCATATCATAGAATCATAGAATCATGAAATAGTTTGGGTTGAAAGGAATCTTCAACCACTGGACCAAGTTGTTCAAAGCCCCATCCAACCTGGCTTTGAACATTTCCAGGGAATAAGGCATCCACAACTTCTCTGGGCAACCTGCTTCAGAGCCTCACTGCCCTTATAGTGAAGAATTTCTTCCTTATATCTCTACTTCAGCCATTCCCCCTTTTTGTATCACTACATGTCCTTGTCAAATGTCCCTCTCCATATTTCTTGTCAGCTCCCTTTAGGTACTGGGAGGCTGCTATAAGGTCTCCCCAGAGCCTTCTCTATTCCAGGCTGAACAACCCCAACTCCTCATCCTGTCCTCATAGGAGAGGTGCTCCAGCCCTCTGATCATCTTTGTGGCCTCCTCTGGACTTGCTCAAACAGATCTATGTCCTTCTTGTACTGAGGATGTCAGAGATGGATGCAGTACTCCAGGTCTTATGAGAGTGGAGTAGAGGGGGAGAATCCCCTGCCTTGACCTGCTGGCCACGCTGCTCTTGGTGCAGCCCAGGACACATTTGGCTTTCAGGGCTGCAGGCGCACATTGCCGGGTCATGCTGAGCTTCTCGTCAACCAGCAGCCCAAGTCATAGGACTATTATAAAATTGATTAATATTCTGACATATCACTCTGATTTGAATTAGTGAGCATAAGGTAGATTATACGGTCAAAAATAGCTAAGCAATGTCCCTTAGAATTCTGATATTTCAAATAGGTACGGGATTTAAACACTGTTTTTAAAACCATTCTAAGAGAAGTGGTTTGGATTTTGCACACATAAAATTAGAGAGTTGCTATACAAACTGTATCTGTTTTTTCAGATGACATTAAAATCCAGACCACAAGCAGCTTTGTCGTCATAAAGATATCTGATCTGATGTCAAATGGGATTATTAAACCCAAACTGGGAAATTCAGAGAGTTCTTGATATTCCAGTAAGAGATACTCTCCTGAATGATGATCTGAGTTTAGGAGATATCATGCATAACAACATTTTAATGCAACCCTCTGCTAGTATACACATTCAGAAATGCATTTGCACCTACCTCAGTGATACCTAATACATAATATTATAAAAAACCCACAAACGTAAAGAGACATAGCAAAGTTTATAGATTATTTAATAAAGTATATTTTTAAAAATCTAAACATTTCTGCTGATGATTTTTTTCCTTTCAACAACCAAAAACCTTCCCAGACATGTATTTATAAGAGGTCCTGTTTTATGGGCAGAGATGTAGCACCAATAAAATATGAAGTCTCTAAATACTGAATATTTTATGCTATTTGCAGCACAAAATAGGAAATGCATGATTTCAATTTATGGATAAAAAACTTTTATTACTCTTTTCTAGGCCTTATCCAAAGAATTAATCTGTAGCTCAGCCTTTCACTATGAGTAATGTGTAGATTGTTGAGTCCTTAATATAACATATCTGCTTTATAGTTTACTATAAATTATAGTAAAGTGCTTTTTCACAATCAAATAGGGAAATATGGTGCCATTAATTAGTCATGTTTTGTTGTATTTTGCTGGGCTCTTGTGAACCGTGTGCTGGTCTGAACTGTAAAAGCCAAAACCATTCTGAGTAATTATTGGGAGCATCGAATGTATGACACTCATCCATAAAGAAGATGCCGCTGTGTTAATCATTTTCACATCACAATTGTTATAACTGTAGCTCCAGCTGTCTTCTTTCGAAGGATGTTTCATGCAGTTAATGAACCTTGACCATTAGTTCTTTTACTGAAAAACATGCAAGAACTAATGACTCACTAGAAATACACTCTTTCTTAAGTGTTACTCTTTAAACTAAGTGGAATGGAATGTACCTTAGATGTTGGCAGAGAAGAGGCTTTTTTCCTAATGAAAGAAACCAGGAAAAGTGCTAGGAAGATAGCATTGGAGACACAAATAGATGATTAAACAGGCTATATATCAACATGACTATCTATCCTTTGGTTATACGTGAGTCTGTAACTCCCTTATGCACAGTAATATGAATCAGAATGCATCATGCCTTTTAGTCTCTCTCAACCTTTCATTTTAAAATTCTAGAAGAACTAATTTGAAGTATATCTTTATAAACATTTGATTTTCATATTCTTCAGTTAAATTGTAAAGTTTATAAAAAATTTTGATTCATGCCCAACATGATGTTTGCAGTTTTAAAACCAACAAAAAAAGGAAATATAATAAGTCAGCTTATTCACAAGGTTACTTTAATTTTCAAAATGGTTTTTAACATTTTATGCCTTATACTGAACTATTTTTAGCAATCTGTAGCAAAATGAAAATGTGTTTAATTTAAAATCCTAAAACCACAACTGGACAGTTTTTTAGCATGTTTCTCAATTGTTTTCACTGCAGGAGTTTGAGAAACATTTCTTAAATGTTTTGGTAAATCTAGAGCTGAACTTCATCTTTTGAGGAAAAAAGCCTGGTGCCTGCAAAACCTATGTATCTTTACTATAATGCACACGTAATAGTTGAACAGACAAGTACAGAACTTTCATGAAGAATCTCTGCATATTTCTGTGTCTCTACAGGAATAGTTTTCAGTGTTTTACTGCATTGGTCTGCCTCAGATCCTGTTATACACTAGGGTGGAAATCTAAATAATTAATTGAAACAGTGGATCTGTTAGCCTTACAGCTGATAACCATTGATAGCAAAAAATAAACACCTCTATACCTGCTCTTTCATTTAATTCACATTAGCATACCCCAGGTTCTGAACTAAAATAGTCTATGTAAACATATGTGGAAAAATTGCTGTGTGGCATCTACTTTAAAACTGTTTTCATTTGCTGTGTTTGAACAGTGTAGCCAAAGTCCTGTTTTGCCTAGTATGGTGCTGGGGAGGGAGACCTAGATGTCAGGTTAGTTAGCTAGTCACTCCTCACTGGTCATCTAAGTGTTTATCTGGCCTGAGAGCTGATGTCTTCCCAGAAAATTGTCACGGCACACCCTGGCAGGCTGCTGTTGCCTGTCTATCGGTCTGCTGCTACTCATATTGTGTCATTAACAATTGTTCTTTCAAAGATGTTTGTGTTGCAGTGCACAAGTTCCTGACATGTTTCAATCTATTCAGTCCTTGGTCTATTTGGATTTTTTCCTAGCATATAGGATTGATGTTTATACAGATTACAAGAGAAAGAAAAAAGGCTAAGCTTTGTGAGCAAGGAAAGATCAGCTGTTAGCTGAAGTGTCATGGAATGGTTTGGGTTTGGAAGGGACCTTAAAGACCAACAAGTCCAACCCCCTTGCCATAGACAGGGAACCTTCCACTAGACAGGGTTGCTCAAAGCCCCCATCCAACCTGACCTCAAACACTTCCAGGGCTAGGGCATCCACAGCTTCTCTGGGCAACTTGTTCCAGATTCAGTCTTTCAGACCACTTTTTATGTGATATATCACAGTTACACTTTTTTTTTTATTTTTTTAATTTTTTTTTTGGTATTTTGTTTGAGTATTTTTTGCTGCAGCTCTATGTATAGAGTAGAAGGGATATTTCAGGTACATGTGAAATCATGTGGATGTACTCATGAAGATGACTGCTCCTATCAAGGCCTATAGACAGATAAAAGATGACATGAAATGGCAATTCAAATACTCTTTTTGTTTACTAAGATGTTTAAGGCCTTTACCACCTGCTGAGTGCCTGGAAGTGTGAATAAGCATTGGAGTGACAGGTTTTGCACTGCTGTGTCGTAGATTTGCATAGTGGGACTGAGTGGTTTCCAACACCGTTGACTGAGAACGTTTTTCAAATAAAAGTGTGTGTTTCAAATGTTGAGAAAAAAAGATTCATCTTTTTTGTTCATAGATGAAATTAACTTTTTACCTAATCCTTCCTGAAAATTATAGAGTTGCTTCAAGTACAGAAGGAGCATTATACTAGTCAATACCCTGAAGAAGGGAATATAATTTAGGAGCTTAAACCCATGAGGAGAATATACACATTTATATTTGTGAAAATTACCAGAAGTCATTATTCTTTGTAAATTGTCTCCTTTAAAACTGTTCTTTTGTAAGAGCAGTACAGATACCAGTTGGTAGAAAAAAAGGCAAAAGACATAAAGTAAATCACTTTGTAATTCAATTACTCTGAGCCAAGGTAGGGTTCCCATGGTGGCAGCCTGACACATTAAGTGTTGAGGCATTGGAATGATTCCTTTGATCATGGTGAAGTTGGACTCGAAGATATTTCTTTAGGCAATTAGTGCTCAGCCTTGGTAAGCAGCAAAGCTTGCATGCCATTCTTTACAGTGACTTGTCTGTAGATTGTAAAAAAGTAAAATTTATTATCATTCAAATGTTCAATTACTGTTTGGCAAGCCTTTAAAGATGTCTGTGTACAAGAAATAAAATAAATACACATTTAAATTGTTGATTAATTTCCAACAATAATCTCACAGTCATTGTTAATAAACAAATAAGGAAAGAAACATTTAAAATAAAACAGAAAGAAAATATTTTTAATTTATAGAGCACACTTAATTTTAGGAACCCAGAACTCTTTTCAAATAATGATTGAGAAGTCCATGGGTATAGAGGCAGCCACTGTGATTGATTTTGTAGATAAAATTATTGAGACATGGATTGATGTAAATTTTTGATCACAGATAGTCCATTTTGGAAATCATCAGCAGAATTTAACGTTTTTTTCTTTCATATTTTTTATGCATAAGGACAGCCATGGGATTAAAATTGAATAACAAATATTAAGAGAAGAGTGTGATGTTCAACACACCAAGATAGCTTAGCAACCAAGACACTTTCAGTAAGGAGTAAAATAAAAAACTGATGTGATGGTGTGTAGAAGAAAGTTGATGAGGGTATAAAGGGGTACCTGTGTCCCAGATTTAAAGCTGCACTTGCTGTCCTCTTCACAACAGAAGAAATAAAAACCCATCAGGATGCATGCAACAAGGATTTAGTTTTTAAAAAATATTTTGTGTGGGGAAAAAGTTACTTAAAATTGTTAAAACCAGAAAAAAAAATGCAGTTGTCATGGAACACAGAAGACATGAATTCAATTTCTTATTACAGCTTTTTCACAAGAAGGTCCTGAAGTCAAGTGCAGGTCAGCCCAACTGAGTACCTTCTGGGTACTTTCTGGATGGAGTGTGAATTATTCTATATTTGTGTTGTTGATGCTCTTCCAGTTTACGTAAATAAACAGTTGATGGTGTGGAAAATTAAACTTGAGTCTCTTTTTCTGAGATGAGCAAACTTACAACTAAATAGAATCAGTATCTCTTATGTAGCTTCTCAGCTTCTTTAGAAAATAGCTTTTTCTTTTTTTTCTGGTGGCAGCTACCACCTACTAAAGCCTATGCTGGCTTTTCTTTACTACTATTGCAAAAGAACATAGTATAAGCTACAATTACACCTTCGTTTTGGTAGCTGACATATTATATTGCCTTCATCACTGTAGTAACTTGGTGCCTCCTACTCATAATGTATTTATCTTCACAGTACTCCTATGTTGTTGAGCAGATGGTAAAGTGAGTCACTAGGTACAGAACTTGACTCTTGAAGAGGAGACAAGAAGACTGTGATGAAACCAGTCCTGGGTTTTCATCTTTCTGCTAGACCGCTCATGCTCTACTGGGAACTATGAGAGTCTCCCCTCAAGGGACAGTGGACACAGGTTATAGATAGTGGACAGATACTCCTCCTTTACCTACACCTTTGGGGAAAAAAGAAAAGAGGATGTCCTGTGGTGGAGCTTGTCTTATGTAAACCTCCAAAAGTGATGGTTCAGGCCTGGCGTAGCTGAAAAATATTACAGAGTTCTCAAATTAGTTTGATTATGAGACAATTTTGAGACACACAAAAAGTACAGCTCTCTTACGTTTCCTCTGACTCCTACTGAGTTCAGCCAGCAGATGATTAATTTCAGTCTATTGATTCTACTGGCAACTGCTACAAATGTCTTGGATAAGGACACGGGAGCTGTGAGTGATATATTACACCGCTTCCATGTAGTCCTCTGTACAAGGTAACTCTCTGGCAGCACTTCTTTGAGATGTGGTGGATATGACTGAGGGAGGCAGACTCTTTTCTGGGAATCTTCTCATCCTCCTAGTGTGAGACACTGTTGTTTCCTAGTCAACTCATTTGAAAAGTATTTGGCTCTGATGCACCACTGGCAGCCTTTTTGGGAGCGGAGGTGATGGTACCTCATTTAATACTCTTAAGTGATGTGAGCTTTCACATTATTAAACCTGTATTCCATTAGCCATCTAGTCTAGTAGTCATGTTATTTTGTGTAAAATGTAAATGCATCAGCATGACATGGGAAAGGTTCCCAGAAAGTACAGAAAAAGGCCTTTGGTCTTTAGTGCTAACCTGACACAATCGGCGCAGAATACAGTTTATTAAAGCATGTCAGGTGTTACCTTTTCCTAACAATCCTAGATTCTGATTTCTTTTTCTTTTCTCACTCTCTTCTGTTGTCCCTCCTCCCATTTAGTCTGTTACATTCTCAGGGCAAATAATTTAATTATGGAACTTTTTTTTAACTATAGGTGGTCAGAAATTTTTCTATGAAATGAATTTGTTTTGGGTTTTAGTTTTGTTTTGTTCTTACCTTGAAAACTTTTGTAGAGAAACAGAAATTTCATAGAATATGCTAGTTTTAATATTTTTGTATGCATGGTTGATATGATTTAGCATGATCAGAAGCTATGAAATTGAAATATTGATACTCTACATGCTATGAATTTCAAAGTTAAAAAAACAAAACATTTTTCATGTCTGAAGTCTAAAATTAAAGGGAAAAAGTCTAGAACGTCTAAGTTAGGGTAAAGTATTAAAGGATTTTACCTAAATTGATTGTTTTTTATTTTATTTAGATTAATGAAATTTCTAATTTTTGATTTCTCATACCATTCATAGTGGAAAAAATAAAGTCTTGAAGTTTTTATGAGAAAAAAACCCGAAAAATTTCTTCTGTAATTTCTTTCACAATCTATCCAATAATTTCTTGGTGTAAATTTTAGATTTGAAGCATTTTAAGCAACGGAACTTTAAAGATCTCTCCTGAAAAGGTAATGTTGTAGTTGATACTGTGGTAGAGAAGATGTTTATTGCTTCTGCCTGAAAAATCTGGCAAAGGAACATATAGGAGGATATATAAGACAGGGAAGATAAGCCACAGCCTCATGTCTAAGCTTTACAGAAAAATATAATGTAAGAAATTTATAATCTGAGATTTTGAAAATAAAGTTTCTTCTTTTTTTCCGTTTTGAAGTTTTACATGAAATAAGCAACTTTAAGCAATAATTAATGTAGAATACTACAGATTTCCCAGAATACTTTTACAGATTTTTTTTTATTATTTTGAATAATATGTTATTTTAGTTTGTGTTTACTTTTGAAATTACTGTGAATTACAGTAAAGTTTTATTTGTTAATATACTAATAAGTAGGAGAAGAATTTATAAGAAAAAGTGGAAACTTGCATAACCAAATTTATCTGTAAACCTTCTACCATTCCTGAAATTCAGCAGTATTTTAGGGGGTTATATTGAAGGAATAAGAGGAAACTTTACCAAAATCCCTTCTGTTTATAACATCTTTACTTGTGCTACTACGTAACATTTAATTTTCCTATTCTTTACTCTCCACTCTGATAGGGGTCAGACTTTCCCCTGTCCTTTAATGCTAATGTGGTCATCTAAGGGTATGGAAACAATGAAAAGGTGCTAGTTTTCTGTGACTTTATTTTCAAGTGCTGATATTTTTTGAGGATTGCAGAATACCTGTATGTGAATTCATGTGTCTTAAAATGGTATTACTATGCATGTCAAGTTTGTCAGTCCCCTCTGAAGCTTACACTTCTCTTTCTCTTTATTTTTACAGTCCCAGGGAAGTTGTAGGAATAAGTAAAAGTCTTCTTGGGCAGAAGACACCACCTACAATATAGAAGAGGTGTAGATTTTGGATGCCACACTGCAGTGTTGGGGCCAGGAGCTGAGAGCTCTGCTTCCTTAGGAAGACAATTTGGAAAGAGTGCAGCTCTTTGCCTTCCAGAAGGTCCAGGAACTGGTCTCCACTGGCAAATGCCGTTAAGATTAGATCAATAAGGTGACTAGCAATAAACATAATCCTGGGTTTGAGAAATAAACCTGCAGTTCACAAACTGTTCTAGTCAGGTTGCTACATCTGCCCTAGGGAGTCTGTACATATGATGCAATGGTGCAGAACAAATTACATTTTAAAAGAAATGAAGGAAAGGACATCAAAATGCCCAGAAATGTTAAGCTTGGTAGCAAAATAATCAGGACATGAGCTGAGTTAGCACTGTTAAGCCAACAAGCCTGGTATTCAGTCTTTAAGTAAAAGACTGCTACAGAAAAAAAGAAGTGTCTAGTTCTCCATGGCCACTGGAGATTAGGCAAGACTTGGTGTAGGTACAGATACTTCTGCTTTTGGACAGGTCTGTTGACCAGATGACTCTCATGAGCCTTTCAACCATACGTTTTGTAAGGGTGAATCCACATAACATCATCAAACTGAAGAAGAACTGACAGAGTGAGGAATTTGGTGTTTTAAAACTTTTGTTTTTAAACCTAAAAAGAACAGAAACCAAACAGTTGACTGCTGATATTAAGGCAGGTCACTCACAGGGGATTTTAGCTAGGTGACAGGTGGCAAGCAGCTCCTCAGCGTCTCTCCAAGGAAAAGCTGATGATGGCATGTATTATGGTTTTCGAAGTGATGATGGAGGATGGAAAGTGCATTTTTGGGAAAAGATCCTTGAAATTGTTTTTCTCAGCTGCCCTCTTAAAGATCTGCACTCTCAAAAACAAGGAAATACTGCATAATGTAGAGGGTCCAAAGACAAAAAAAATCAAAGAGTGTCTTGAGAGTATTACCTTCTGGGGAACTTCATTCTGTCATCTCTTGCTATAGGAAGAGAACAATGGAAATAAACTTGTATTGATTTCATTATTTTGTGTGCAAAGAAGGATGTACCAGAGGCTCTGTTCAGGAGTTTCAGTGAGATATAGCTTTGTTCCAAGAGATCTTACCATCTAAATTTTGAATATGACATGATGAATGAGGATGACATGTAGTAAAAGAGATGCTGGGGTAAAGAGGGACAAAGAGCACAGTGATGAAATGTTACAGGGCTCAGGTTAGGCGTAAGAATAAATTGCATAAGATAATAAAGAAAAATAGAATGGTGAGTGTGTTGTTTTGCCTACTCTGGTCAATAAATAATTTCGGTAATGTTGTGAATATCATCCATCTTTATATATCACATCAAGCGAGACCAAAGACCTAGGATCTGTTGCAGCCTGGTTTCATTCAGAGCCTCTCCTCACCCACGTGCATGTGGCATCTCTGATGGCTTTGCCCAGCACCCTCCTCACTTTATAAAACTGTTTTATCCTTCCCCATCACCGCTGTGGTGCCAGAACCCCAGCTCTGTTGAAGAGGATGGGCAACGTGCCCCGGGTTTCAGCATAGCCAAGATTATGCTTGAGCTAAGAGTAGAGTTTTGCCATGTTTGGCAGACAAGCCCTGCTCACTCCTTCTGCCAGAGTGGCAGCAAGGGAAGCATCTGGAAATAGAGTTGGTGCTTCTGCCTTCCCCATGCTGGGTGACACTCTGCCAGCCGTGGGGTTGTAGTGGGCACAGAAATAGCACAGAGATGGGTTCACGTTGAAAATCTGTGTAGATAAGCAGACAGCTTTTGGCCAGAGGAATAATAATAATAATTTCTGGTCATAGAAATTGTCACAATACTGCCTGCCAAGGCATGTAAAGACTTATCAGGCAAAAAAATTGCTGAAAGAGATAAGGCAGCAAGATAAAACTAAAAATTGAAACGTTCTCTGTGAATACGGTAGGGTATCTCATGGTCAAACGAGAAACATTTAGTTTGTTTTTCCCATATAATGTGGCAAGTTCTGCATTGTCATTCTTGACTGTAATATTCATGATTTCAGCAAACATGATGTTAAAAAATAATATCATTTATTTTCTTGAAGTGCTTACAATCTTCCATCTACTTATTATTAGGAACACAAATGTTTCCTTGATGTTTTAAATTAAAAATGGCAAGCTTATTAATAATAGAGAAACTCTACAAAATTATTCATTTTGACATATTAACATTGCAAACCTTTCCCCAGCAGTATATAAAGCAAACACTTCACAATCACATTGTGTTGCCAGATTTTGAGTTTTGATTAAGGCAGGCTTATGAGCTGATTTCTTTTACCAAACCAGTAACTCTCTTTTGAGTACTGCTAATCTTTAGACTTTAAATTGCAAATTAAATATAAACTAATGGAGGCTTCAGTTGTTGCAACAGAATATCAAAACCACATGTAATTTTTTTAATTAAAATGTATTTATTTGACAACTTAAAAAAATTACTTCTGTGTCAAATTTGAGTAGACTAATTTGGTTCGCGACCAAATTGGAAATGAGCAATGACTCTTTTTTTTAAAAACTGAGCTTTATGCATTTGTAGTATTGAAGAAAAAGAAAAATTATGTGCATTAAATATTTCATAATTTTGAACTGTCTATCCCATCTGATTGTGAAAAAATGATCTTTTTGTTTAGAAATCTTTTTTCCTATGTAGCTTTACTTGTAGCTACAAAGGTTGCACATGACTAATGAAAATCAGAAGTCATAAAATATAAGTCTATCGCACACTCTAAAATGGTTCCTGCATGGAATTCCTTTTGTGTCCATGTATTTGTTCAGGTTTTCTCACATATAAAAGCAAGACCATCTACTCTGTCTGATCCTAATCCCTTTAAAGCCCACTTTTCCATGTGGGTTAAGAGAACTGAAAATATGTTTTAGGTTTCAGGTGGAGCAACAAGATGTGCCACAGACATTCTGTGTTCCACTTCAAGCTCAGGTCACTTCAAGATTGTCATATCCAGGGCAAAGAATCAAGTTGCCCTCTATAAACTTTTTTTTAACTTTGGAGGTCAAATTGCTGGAAGACAGGTTTTGGACAAGACTCTGAGAAAGGAGTAGGGGACGTGGAAGATGGTGCAGATGTCATTTGTCTCCATAGCACAAAGTCTGCTTGCGTAGTTGAGGCTGCCATTTGCAGAATCTTGTTTATGGAAGTGTGGACAACTGCTCCTGCTTGAAATTTCCTCCTCATTACCGAAGAACAGACCCCTGTTTTTTTCTTCCTAGTGTCCCTCCTTCTATCCATCTCCTCACCTCTGTCAAGTCATAGCTTCAGGTGAGTATTTGTGAGCAATTTACATATTATGGGACTGAACTGAGCTTATCTCTGTTGGAAAACCAATGTAAAACTCTTGCACTTTTACAATGAAATATATGATCTTATAGGGGAGTTTGAAGTTGGTCACCCTAGATGCTTTCTTAAATTAGGACAGCAGACCACAATACTAGGGATATACTGAATAGTGAAATGGTTGTACAATTAGTATCAATATAATTCTATCTATAGCAATATAAATCTACTAAATTTATATTAATATAATATATTGATATATATTGGAAGTTCACAGAATGGAGAATATGGTATAAAAATGCCAGCCCAAAATGTTTTAATGTTTACAGTACAGAAGTGGCAAGACCTCAAGCTTAGCTCTGATTCCTCATCATTTTTACACAAGTATATTTACAAAATTAATCCTATGCTTATTTAAAGAAAATTACCCTGTACTCATGATGAAATAACTTTCTGCTGAATTTCTTAGAAAGAAAATGTCTGACTTGAACATTTTAAATATGCTCTGCTAATAGTTGGACTGGCATTTTTAAAACTAGTATAACCAGTTAGTTAAGTAGAAATTGGTTTTAACTTGACAGAAAATTTATTCCATACCAAAAGATTAAATTTTCTGATTTCCGACAGGATGCTGTGACTAGAATGCTTCAATTCCTATTCCAACTTGCAAAACTGAACTCAGACTTTCCTCTAAAGCTGTGTTCACCACTTCCAAAAAGCCACAGAAATTCTTATTTGCTGTTAGAGATACTGTTTTACAAGTTAGAAATTCAGTGCTTTGATCTAGAATTGTTAGAAAAATTATTCTAATCAAGTTCTGATACATATGTTTTCTTGACAGCTAAGCTGTATATTAAATCTGCTTGCAAAAAGCATTTAAACAGCCTTTGCCTTAAAGTGGGAAGTACCTGTGGAGCTATATATACCAGCTTTGGAAGATACAGAGATAAAATCCATTCAAAATAGAAAGGAGAAAAATAAATCATCTCGGGAAGAACAAGTAAACAAAATTATATTTGAAATCCCCGGCTGTAAAATCACTGTTTGTTACTGCTTAGCACAGGAAAAAAAAACACAATAAACATGAGACACCTGTGCCAACAGACAGTGATTTTCTTGATCAGTGGGCCAACATTTCCCTCTGTTTTTGTTCCACCTCCTGTTTAGCTGTACATGGGATGGGGTCAAAATGTTGTAGTAAATGAGACACAAGGGGAACATTATATGTAAAATATTTAATAATGCATATGTTAAATTTATTTTTCTTCTCTCTGCATTATATATATATATCCTTCTAACAAAGCCTTCTTGATTTCTGTGAATGAAAGCATAAGATGATAATGCAGTATCCTCTTAAGGAGTAGCAAAAGGCTTAGTTTCTTACACTGGGAGCCATGGGTAGTCAGGAAAGGACTGTGCATCCACAGATGTTGGTCCTCTTTATCTTAGGGTCCTTGGTGGACTGAGTTGAACTTTTCTGCTTCTCACCCTGGATTTTGACTGAAAGTAAATTTTGTGATATTGCAGTCCAGTGCTCGTGGGGCCCTCTGGGAAGCCAGCAAGCTCCCCAAGCATGACAATACTTGGAGTTACTATTTTAATTTTACTTTGGCTTTAGTTTGCAAGTATCAAAAGTCTACAGAAACAGTTTATCCCTTGATAATTTAGGAAGGAATAGAGGAACGCAGTCATGCACAGTATCCTTTCAGGTTAGTCACTTTGAAGTCAAGCTGGAGTGGGGCTTCCAAATGAGCTGATAAAGACCTATTCAGATCATCACACATAACCAAATTGTATGGCATGCACCTTTTCCTACACACTTTAACATAAACTGCTTCAACTGTAGCTTAATGCCTTCTTATTCTGATCCTGCTTTGTACTTTGTGAAAACCTTTACATCGCTGAGTATATATGTAAATTAAAAAGGGCAAGGGCACTGCAACCCTGATGGTCCACAATTGCAGTGTTTACAGTTAGGACAGTTTCTAGGTCTGTTTAGGACAACTGCATCTGGGCTTTTCTAGCACATTTCCTCTAAAGAAGGGTCTGGCCTTAGGCAATCAGTGTGAGCCACAAGAATCAGTCCCAGATTATCTTCCATTTAGTGCAGAAAACCAACTTATTATGACACTAATTTGCCATTTCTCATTTTCCTCAAGTCAGCATCCAGGAGTTCTTCATTTACCCCAATACAATCTATTTTTTCCAGCTTGTCTGACTGTCAAAAGTAACTAATGGGGCCACTTGAATCTTCATTTTTTCTGTCAGGGCACCCCCCATTCTATATGCTAATAACATCTATCAGCCTCCTACATCTACCTCTAAAAGTGAAATCTACTCTTTCCAAAGACTTCCTGTTTTTCCACTCTGCAGTCTAGGGACCACCAGAAAGTTCTATTTCTCTACCTTTTCTTTTTCCTCTTTTTCCTTTTTTTTTTTCATATATATGTACAACAGTTTTTCTAACAAAATATTTTGCAGGTATTGAGACAGCTCATTATATTTGGATCTGGAAGCAGAGATGAAAGAGCATCAAAAGATTTAGTAGAGATACTTGTTTGGCTGAGCAGTCCTAGCAGGTAAATTTTTTTGCATTGGAGCTTTTTGGTTAAAATTGTTTTTTGCATTCTGTTTTTATCCAGCCTTTACTGAAGATGCAGGAGGAATCTGAAGGAAGTAATTTTCTTCTGATGCAGCTGAAGTTTTCAAGCAAAGTCCTCCACATTCAATTTTCAGGGTGTTTTCTTTGACCAAAGATTCCTGCCAAAAGTCAGAACAATCTGTTTTAGATATGTTCTTGAGTCTAAGATCTTTGATAGTCCTTTTCATCCTGAGGAAAGGCAAGGAAATAATAGCTGAAGATGAAGAAGATCTGAGAGAAGAATACTTAAATAAGGAAGAGTAGTAGTTGAATAATTGGAATTTTTGTTAATGTTTCTCTTCAGAAGCCTATAGTACTTGATGCAGTTTGACATCTATGTCTCTTATATATCCGATCTGTGTCTGTTTAGACTATTTTTCTCTTTAGGTGTCTTTAAATATTATTGGATTTCTATAGATCAGTCTTCACACACAAACAGGCATATGGATTATATATGTGAATAAGTTGCTTGCCTGGAGTTACATAAATAACGAATGAGGTTGGGAGTATAATTCCAATTTATTAGATTACAATTGGGTTTAGCTACTTGTTTTCCACTTCTGTGGCTTAAGTGCAGATGAAAAATACAGTGAAAGTATGAAGCAGAAGTTCAGAGACAGAAGTAATCACACTGGCACTGTGAGTTTGGGGAGTATAGAAAATACCTGGGAGGTTTGCATTTCTTTGTTTTCTCTCTGAAAAAAAAATCAAATTGCCTGAGTATGGGTGGAGGAAGACACTGAAGTAGATTTAGAGTGTGACCCAGTGATCCACCAGAGAAAGTCCTTTTCAAAGATAACATCAGAAGTATGCTAACTGGGAAATTAACCATGCGCGCAGGACTTTCTGGTACCTAAGGTAAGCTTGAAATAAAATCTCTTAAGGAAAATGGTAGGTAACACTGTGTGGGAAAGATTAAAGATGAAGATCAGAATTATGGCAAGATGGTAAAGAAAAATTTGCAGTTGTATTTATTCCTCTGAGTTTTTTCTGGGGGTACATTACAATTTGCCTGGACCGTGACATGCAGTTGTCAGTTCCACAAAAAATGCTTCTGTCCTAAGGGTTGTAAAATGGTCCCTGTTTCCATTCTGACTAAACAGAGCTTATTGCTTCCCCCCAAGTCTAAATCATACACCTCTGTAAGTTGTAATATGGTCTCTTCTTGAAAAGTCTTGAACAAAAGTGTTGAACAATAACTAGTGACACACTTTTCCCAACTTTAATACTGCGTGGTAAGGTATTTTGAGATACTATTACCCAGTGTGTCCAATACTTTTGTTGCACACAAGCTGTTAAAGCAGAACTCACATTTATGCTAAAGATTAAAAAAAGAAAATGTAATCTCTAAATTGGTTCATTAAATGATGTAGGCTTTTTACAGAGGTGAGGCTATGGGTGTAAATGTGTCTTAAAAAATTACAATCTTTTGTTAATATTATTTATTCCAAATTATTCTCTTTATTTGAAATATATTTCATTTTATTCATTTTACTTGGTACAATCATTAACTTTTGACAAATATTCAGTGAAAACATACGTATCTATCACTTGGTTAATTTTTACTCATAAAGACAGAAATAGGCTGGAGTTGAGTTTCTCTTTGTTACCTTGGAAACAAAAGGAGGCTTGACTTCAAGTAGCTCCACACTCGAAATGAGGGGTGGAGCTTTGATGTTGCAGTTCTTACTGTGATGCAGAAAGGGAAGGCAATTCTTGAAGAGATTCTACCTTCCTGTGCTTAAAAGAATATGAAGTCTAGGTAACATGACAGGAACCAGGTAGTTTCATGTAATAGGATCAAAGGGAAAATGGCAGTTGCATCAAGTCATTACCCTTCAGCTTCTGATACTGGGTTGAGTAGCTCATCGTCCTGCAAAGATGCCTAGACAAGACAGGATAATTGTTGCTGTCAATTTATTTATCTTCCATGGAAAAGAAACCCTGCATTTTTCCTTGCCAGTAATTTCCAGCATCATCTGTATAAATGTACACTGTTTATGCTTACAGTAATAATTTATTTACATTTTTCGAGTCAGTTCATGGACTGAATTAAGTTTCAGATGTTTGAGGGAGTGTATAGTAATTTTTTGTTGCTGCTGAAACAAGCTTTGAAATTTGACCAAGAATCCCTTTCTAATATGTCATTTGGATAAGAAGACTTTTTGAATTGTAGTTTGGGTAATGATGATATCAAAATCAGGTATGTTATTTAGGATTTTGTCATTTAGTTTCTATTGTTATCCTTTGCTTATGTAGTGTGAAAAATAAGATTGATATGTATTGTCAAGACAATTTCAAAGTAGAAAAAATAAGTTATGGAATATTACTACTTTGTTGAATTTTTCACAATAGAATGAGATAAAGGGCCTCTGGGATTTACAGGGATTTGAATTAGTCCTCTCTATGCTCTGGTTGTGGTGAGAACTGTTAATATACCCATTTACAGTAAATGTAATTAGGCTTTAATTCCACAGTTGTTAATACCTGATCTGTGTGCTATTGGGTCACCCAGGAGTGCTAATTTCATCTGGATGAGGAATGGACACACAATTGCATTTCTGGCAAATTTACCAGAACACATATATAGAGCTTATATTGGCGTCTCACTTTTATGCTCCTTTTATATGGGCAGCAGTGGACAGGCAGTATTTGAGCAGTTGCCAAGCTTGCCAGTGTAAAGCTAACTCATCAAAAAAAAACCTGCTTTGAACTCAGTTGAACCAGCAACTTTCTACATGATCAATGAATGGTTTGCATCCTGAATCTGTGATGTTTTTGATCTGACAAGGTATTTCAAAGCTGGATTCATTTTGGTATCAAATTCCATACTTAGGCATAGCTTTTGGCAACTAGTTAATCTTCTGAAGGGATTGTATAGGAATACGGAAGACTAAAACCCCGATTCACTTTTCTGTGTCTAAACATTGGTTCACCAAAGCCTGTGAGCACGGGCTCAACACTGAGCATGTGGATAGGGCTTAGGGAAATATTACCCTGAGCCAAATAGTACAAATTTACTCCCAGCTGTGTGATTGATGAATAGTAGTTGATTGGATCATTTTGAATGGATTTTGCTCTAATTATCCTCCTTCCTATACTTTTTGATGACCTTGTTTGCTTTTATTGAGAGCAATTAAATAAAATTTAGTATGGTCTTGGCATAATGCACATTAGAATCAAATATTGTTTATGTTTTCCCTAAAATTTGTATTCAATGTAAAAATCTATATTATCAGGAAAATCACTAAAAAAGGGAAAAAAACCACAATAAGCTAAACAGTAGTAATATTTTAATAAACCTGCAGTAATTAGACTGCAGTAATTAGATACACTATAAAAATTTTTGCTACTAAAAGCATCTTAAATTTCTCTTTTTTATTAACATTATCTGAAATCTGCTGCTTCAGCAAATGTTTGTTTGGGAAAGTATTTTGTATGTGATTGCTGTTTATATGTGAAGACTAGCAGGCTGTTCACAGGGATTTATAAAATCAGTTCCTAATTTACTTTTCACTTTTTATTCTTGCTTCTCAGTATTCTAGTTTCACTTGGGGTGGGTAATGAAAGCAGCCTGCTGTCTGTTTCAATTAGTTTGAGGTGTAGTCCCCAGCCACTGTAATTTTATGGTTTACACGTATTAGCACAGCATCGGCATGCTCAAGTTTCCATTTCAGCAGGAACAAGAAAACCAAATAAGTAAGTTGTTTCAGTTGATTTCCTCTGTAAAATACATCATGACAACATTACAACTAAGATAAATCTGTACATTAAATAAAAACACCTTCCCTCTGGTCAAACCCCAAACACTACCAAATAACAGCAGGACTCAATTATGTGAAATGTTTTTGTTTTGGTTTGAGTTTTCTTGTGTTTTGTTTTTTTTTGGGGGGGGGATACAGCTTTATAGGATAAATTTTGGAGCTTTTCTGTCCAACTCTATTACTAATAAATAGGTAGCTCCTAATTTAGGAGTGATTTTCTTCAAGAAAGTTACTGTCCATGGACAGGGTATTTTAGGACAGTGTGCTCTTCAATCTTGTGCATGGCAGGAATTCAGTGGTGACTCCTCTCTCACAAATCTCGGGCACTAAGGCTCCATCTCCTATGGCCATGTGCTGTGGTGGCAGTAGCTCTCTCCCAACCCGGCCAGAGCCCAAGTCATGCAGCCAGGCAGTGTGAGGTACCACAAAGCCCTCATGGCATTCCTCCATCTGACTGGCTTGAGCAGATCCAGGGGGAAGAAGATAATATTTTGGGGATGCAGGGAACTGGAGAGACTTGATCTTACTTCTGCTGGTGATTGCACTTCCACGGCACTTTGAAGTATCACTGGCTGAGGATTGCTGTTGAATTCACTGTACCAAATGTGGTATGCTTGCAATAAATCTGAATTAGCAGATCAGACATTTGTTTCCTGTAATTTCTGTATTGTAAATTAAGCTGCATAGCAGTGACATTGTCCTGTGGCTTTTATAAACCTACTTTTTTCCCTGAATATTGTCAGTTTAATGGGATGATACAGGTGACGTGGGTCTCTCCTGCTTCAGAGAAGCTGTCAGGATAGTCAGACACATAGAGTAGATATATATACTACCATATGGTCATTTTAAAAAGAGTCTTTTCTTTTTCTTCCTGATTAGATACAAACTTTGACCTTTTAACTACTACTGATTTACTTACACAGTATGTTCTATTGATCTACTTACATATGAGCTCATTAAACACATAAAATGAACTACAAGTGGAGCACAATATGGCATTATTGAAACTAACAGAGAGATCCCATTATTATATGCCAAATAATGCCCAATACCGCTGTTTATCTAGTTCCCTGGAAGGAGAAACCCTTTTGTAGCAGATATCTTTTTGCACCACTGCACTGGTTTATCTCCTGTCCTGCACATAGTTTTGGTAAATGAAAACATAGTTTCATCTTCTCGGCCAATGAACATGCTCACAGAAATACTCAAGTGTTGTACAAACATAAAATGGCAAAAGCATTTGTGAAAGTTCCCAGAATGTGTGGTGCTATATGCAAAAAATGCCAGTAGTCTAGTGGCCAAACATTAATGAAAAAGTGCTTTCCAGCACTAATACATGCTTTCCTGCTGGATTAGAATAAAACATAGTGGCTTTGTTTATAGTCATTAATCCAATTTAAGAGATGAAACCATCCCACACTAGGGGTGATTTAGTTTGGATAATTTCTGTACAAAGCTGGATGCAATATTTTTCCATTCATTTTCCTTCATTTTTTCACCTGCTTATTGGCTTAGCTACTCCTGGCAAACTTTGGGATAATTCCTCGGAGTTAGGTGATGCCATATCATATGCAGCTTTTATGAGGACACTAAGCATTTGGCATAGGAAAGGGATGAATGAAGTAATCTTCTTTCTCCCTTCCCTTCCCTTCCCTTCCCTTCCCTTCCCTTCCCTTCCCTTCCCTTCCCTTCCCTTTCCCCTTCCCTTCCCTTCCCTTCCCTTCCCTTCCTTCCCCCTTCCCTTTCCCTTCCCCCCTTCCCTTCCCTTCCTTCCTTCCCTTCCCTTCCCTTCCCTTCCCTTCCCTCCTTCCCTTCCCTTCCCTTCCTTCTTCCCTTCCCTTCCCTTCCCTTCCCCTTCCTTCTTCCCCTTCCCTTCCCTTCCCTTCCCCTTCCCTTCCTTCCCTCCCTTCCCTTCCCTTCCCTCCCTTCCCCTTCCCTTCCCTTCCTTCCTTTCCTTCTCCTTACCCTTCCCTTCCTTCTCCCTTCCTTCCCTTCCCCCCTTCCCTTCCCTTTCCCCTCCCTTTCCTTCGCTTCCCTTCCCTTCCTCTCCCTTCCCTTCCCTTCTCCTTCCCTTCCCTTCCCTTCCCTTCCCTTCCTTTCCTTCGCCTTCCCTCCCCCCCCCCTCCCTCCCCTCCCCCTCCCCCTCCCCTCCCCTTCCCCTTCCCCTTCCCCTTCCTGTCTCTTTCTTTCCTCCTTGCTTGCTCTTGCTTTCTTACTTTCTTACTTTTTTCTCCCCCTCCTTCCTTCCTTGTTTCAGTGGTATCCAAAACTAAGAGGAATACCAGGGGAAAAAGTATCAAAAGCAGATAAACAAGACTATCTTCAGATCAGCTGTCTTTTGGCAGTTTTAAATGAACGATACAGAGTTTATTTTATTTTTTAAAATAATCTTAAAAAATCCCTAGCAGTTCTGGAAGACTAGCTAGTATTCTCCAAACAGTTATTTACATAGCTTTTTAGTGACAAATAGATACTTTATCTAAGCAGTTATGTATGATATGTATAAATATCAATATCAGCAAGACTGCTTTCCCTACTGTTTTTGTTTCATTGTGATCCAATATTTTTTTATCTTTTATATCTAAATTATAATACATGCAGTCATATTATTTTATTATATCTTTCCACTATTAAAATGGCCTAAACCCTTGCATTAGTTATTGTGAATCTACTAAGGTTTCGGAAAAGAGACTAAGAAATACTGCTGACACTGAATATCATTCATGGTTGATTTCAGAATTCATCTATTGAAATGTTTGCTATTTTCATTCATGTTTTCACTGATAATGTAAATTTATATGTAGTGGTGAGCAAATAATTGAAATGGTACTTTCTCTGTTGTGTGGTTATATCTTCAGAAATAATACTGTTTCCTATAGATGTGTTTGTCTTCAAAGCCACAGATCCACTGCAGTCCAGTGTTTGCAGGTGGGGGTGATTGCAAGGAAGAAGTGTTCTGCACTTACAGGATAGGAAGCTTTTGGGGAAAAAGTCAAATGGGTTGTTAAGGGGTCCATATACAATGTGATCCGACTAGCCAAATCTTCTTACAGGAAAATAAAAGCAGCCAAAACTGGTAGTAGAAGTCAGTAAGGAGCTTACGTGCTTTATGATGTGGATGAAGGAATTTATATCTTCTGTGTGCAGATTCTGGGGGCCTGGCACAAAGTCCTTATCCTCAGGTTTTGCATGGAGTTATGCAGATCTCTGAAAACACTATTGCTAAAGACCAAACAAATCTATGACAGCTACATTTTTAGCTGCAATTTTTGTTTTAGAAAAATTTTACCTCCATTTTAGATTCATTTGTTGTTTAAGGAAAATCCTGAGCAAAGACATGCCTGGGCAAAAATGATGGAATTTGACCATTAGTCCTGTCTGCTTTCTTCTCCTGTCTCTGCTTGTTGTGTACTCAATTCCCTTGAGTAGTGAAAATTTTGATGAATTAGGTCATATTTACAAAACACTTTGAAGTTGGAAAGCAGTGAACAATTATTCAGCATTATAACTTTATTTTTCGTTAGAGTGAGATACTTGCTGTAAAGCAATGAGTGCAATTTAAAGTTACCATCAAAGACTACAAAGGACATATGCTCCTTTTTGCTTTGAAAATGTAATTATCATGTGTTAATATAGTCTAGGAAGTAGGATATCTTCTCATGCACAGGCTCTTTTGAAAAATGGTGGAGAAAACCAGAAGACCTAATTTCCTGTTTGGATTGCTCTGTGATGTGTGTAGTATAAAAATGGGGAAATGTAGGTGGTTACTGATGAGATATGAAAGAAAATGCCTTTGTACTTTAATTCTGTCTCTAGATTTCCTCAATGGTTATGCACACTTTAAGAATATATTTCTTATTCTACACAGTTAAAAGTAGGTATGAATTACAGACCCACAAAATCACAGAATATCCTGAATTGGAAGAGACCCACAAGGACCCATAAGTCCAACCCTTAGCCCTGCACAGGACCATCCCCAAGAGTCACACCATGTGCCCGAGAGTATTCTCCAAAAGCTTCTTGAACTCTGTCAGGCTTGGTGCTGTGACCACTTCCCTGGGGAGCCTGTTCCAGTGCCCAACCACCCTCTGGGTGAAAAACCTCTTTCTAATTTCCAACCTAAACCTCCCCTGACACAACTTCAGGCCATTCCCTTGGGTCCTGTCACTGGTGACCACAGAGAAGAGATCAGTGCCTGCTCCTCCTCTTGCCCTCACAAGGGAGTTGTAACTGCAATGAGTCTCCCCTCAGTCTCCTCCAAGCTGAACAGACCAAGTGACCTCAGGTGCTCCTCATATGGCTTCCCCTCGAGGCCCTTCACCGTCTTCAACATGAAAGCCCATAAGAAAGACTTTTCAAAGCTTTTTAGGGAAGTCACCCTATTTTAGTCTGACAGTTCTAGAGTTTGTAGCACAAGAGTCATGATCTAACTCTCTTGTGCTCCTAGATACTCTATAATTATTATATTATTAATAAATATAGATTTAATGGTAAAATCGTATTTCTTGCTCATGCAGATACTACCAGTAACAATACCAGCTGCTAATAAGGAGTCCAGAAACTGATATATGTGAGAAAATCAACAGGCATGCTTCCATGCCTTCCAAAAGACATTGCCCCAATAAAAAAAACAATTTCCATTATGTATATATATGCTAATAGTACTTTGCACTGGATGCTGTAACTTCTACCCAAACAAACCTTAACTTTTATACCCAGTGCTTAGATGGTAAAGGTCTATCTGACTTTGCTTCCAAACCAAAGAACAGCTGAATGCTGTGTTGGATCTCTGAATCCTGATGATTGTAATTTATTATAGCTGAGTGGACTGTGATTAGCACTTTTATTAACAGTGAAACTGATCAAGAATTCCAATTCAATTACCTGTACCTTAGGAAAAAAAGACATAAATAAATGTGGAATACATTTTTAGTGGATTTATTTTATATTTATAAAGTTGAAATTGTAAATAATTGTAAGCCTGTTAAAAAAAAACCCCAAAGCTACAGGAAACCTCCCCAAATCTAAAGTACACTGTCAGATTAAGTATGCTGATACCTCCCTTCTCCTGGGTGAGTTATTTAGACAAGAATATTCCAAAGAGAATTTATTACTTAGTAGTATAGAAGTAGCACGCTGAAGAAGCAGCTTGTGCTGTTGCAAATATCTCGTTCACATCTTTTTTTTTTCCCCCAAAGTTTTGTATCAAGTATGTGAATATTTCAGAGAATCGCCAAAGCACAGAATGGTTCAGTTTGGAAGGGAGAGTTGCAGTTCGCCTGGTCCAACCCCCCTTCTCAAGCAGGGCTATCTAGAGCCAGTTGCCCAAGACCATGTCCAGATGGCTTTTGGACATATCCAAGGATGGAAACAGCCTCCCTGGGCAACCTGTGTTCGGTGAATTTCACAGTAAAAAGTCTCTTCTGATGTTCAGAGGGAACCTCCAGTGTATCAGTTTGAGCCCATTGTCTCTCATTTCTCATTTTTTACCACTGAAAAGATCCTGACTGTCCTCTCTGCACCCTTTCTTCAGGTATTTATACACACTAACATGGTCACCCCTGAGCCTTCTCTTCTGACTAAACAGTCCCAGCGGCCTCATCCATTCCTCACAGGAGAGATGCACCAGTTCTTCAATCATCTTAGTAGCCCTTGGTTGAACTCTTCTTGTACTAGTCTTGTATTGAGAAGACCTGAATTGAGCATAGCACAGTTTGATCTCAGTGTTTTGTTTCTTGTAGCTTTTGGTTAAGAACAACATTGTTCAAAATATGAACTTTGTCAGTAGTTTAGATAAAGCTTCTTTGTGTTTGGGGGGTTTGTTGCAAATATTTATCTTTAATAAAAACATTTGCCATATTTGTAACATTTGAATACCATAAAGGACAATTATATTGATTCTACTAGCAAAACATGGGAGCACATTGTATCATTGATTTTGTATGTAATAAGGTTACAATGGATAATTGAAAGGAGAGTTTAGCCCATTGCTTCTGAAACTTAATTTTCTTCCTCCCAAACCTGCCTAGGCAGACCAGCTGGCTCCAGGCAGGACCTATTTAAGTGCAGAAATAGTGTTAAGCCACTCTAATGTGACAAATGGCAAAAAGCACTTTGTAAAAATTTCATTCAGAAACAAAAGAGTGAATGGTTGACTGAGCTTTTGGAGAGGAGAGGTCATGAGTAGATTTTTATTTCACCTCCAAAGAGCTAAGAAAAACGAAGCTGGGGAACTGGGATAAGAAGAGAAAAAAAAGTGCAAAGATTGTCTAGTTAAAACTGCCCAAATGATTGTCTTTTTAGTGTTAATTATTATTAAAAAATTAGTTGGTGGTAGCTTTCAACTACCCTCTGACAAGATGCTTTTTTCTCATCCTTCTTTAGGAGATATTTTGAATAATGGACTCCACTGAACTAATGCACTTACTTTCTTAGTGACGGCTGCCAAGGTGCTGTCAAAGCCAGCTGTCTCATTATTCCTCTTTCATCACAGTTTCTTGTTATTCCTTGTACATAGGAGAAGAACCATATTAAAGCATTCCCTGTGACTCGGTTATAATTGCACCCTCTGTTAGTAATTGCTCATCCATTCAAAAGCTTTGCTGCAATATTTTGAAACAAATTGACATCATTCTAGTTCTGCAGTTAATCTGCTATTCAGAAAGGCATAGCAGGGGGATGTCTTATTGCTGTACTTTCTATGCATGGGTACTTTGGAAAGAAAATTAGCTTTGGAGACACTGTTTGAACATTTAATGAAACCATTATACCTAAGAGACTGTAATTTCTAGATTTCAGTCTGATACCAACTACCCCTGTTTATGGAATATTGTCACACTCTGGCTGTGCATGTCTTGATTTTGCATTACATATGGTACAGTTTGTACTTCAGTGTGCATAGGAAGTTTGACATTTTACTATGTGAAGTGAAAGAGAAGAGATTTAACTGTCATACTGTCAACTTGTATGGAAACACTAATGGAGACTCATTATGCAAAACAAGTTCTCTGAAATGTGATGGTCAGGCCTGTGTAGAATGGCTTTCTTTGACGTTGTAGCATGTCAGAAAAATAATGTATATCACTAAATTGAAAGATCAAAAGACTTATACTGTCTCCTTCCTAACAGAAGATTCTATTCCCCTCCCAAATGGAAATTGTCAAGGGTTAGCCTGAAAGACAGTGTTGTAACATGTGCAAGCAGCATTAAGAATCAGGAAAGGTTTGTCTACATATTAGTATTTTGCAGCAGTAAATATCACCGACAAAAAACAACTTTGACTTGAATTATAACATTTCCTGACTGTGGAGAGTGGGACAAGTACTGACAAATGAATATGAATGATAATTTTTCCAGACAGCACGTAAGCAGTGTTTTGACAGTTAAGGATAACCACTACTTAAAAAAGCATTTTCCGCCAAATCTTGATTTGAAAGTGAATGCAGTTTGAAATTTAATATTTCCCTACTCCCCTTCATACCCTGAAAATAAAAGCATTGTATGACTTGCTTGTAGTTTTGTCTTCTGAGCTAATGGGTTTTATCAAGGCTGTTAAAATTAAAATTATTCTTCACGGTGCATTGTTGGTTGGTTTTGTGGTTTTGTTTTTGGGGTTTTTTTGTGTGTGTTTTTTTTTTTTTCTCATGAAGATTCCCATTGCATTTATAACCACTGCTTTCTCTTTTGTGAAAAACTTTCTTCTTTCAGGGCCCACAAAAATAGTGAAGGAAATGTGTTATATGCCAGGATTATGGCCATTTTCTCCCCTCAGATATTTTCTCCTGAAGACTAAATATCAAGAAACTCAAATTTTGAGGGGTTTTCAAATGCAAAGTGGTATATCACACAATTATACAATCACATAATTTCTTTATCACAGTTATACAATCACATAATTTCTTTCTTTCCTTACACATCAAAACTTAGACTTCTCAGAATATGTCTTTGCCATTCTGTTAGAAGAGTCAACAGAAATTTTATAAAGTAGTATTTAATTTTTGAAATGAGAGTTATCCTGTATTTAGCCTTAGATCTGTACAAAAATGAATATACTAATGATGGGGCCAAGGTAAATATTTCATTATGCTCAAAGCTGAAATGGGAGTTTTGGACCCTGTATTTTATTAATCTTTCTCTTTGTCAGTATAGTTTTGACAGCCACTGGTTAGTGCTTACTACTATAATTTTCAACAGCTTTATGTAACTTTTTAAATTGCTGTAAATCATAACTACTATTTCGTCAGGTGTTTTTTATGGATCATTAAGATAAGAAATGTATGTATCCTTGGCTAGTTGAGTGGTGATAATTCTAACAATGTTGTGAGATTTCTCTATGGGAAACAGAAGTCAGATCGGGAAAACATCCATTTTTGAAAATCGAGTCTATAATTCATGTAATTGTTTTTTTTACAGAGCTTGGTTTGGCTGACTTTAAAAAGAGGAACTGCATTTAGATATTTCCACAAATTTTTCATTTTGAAAATTTATAATGAGCACAAATCTTTCTGCAGTGAAAGAAGTGTATGCTGTAACTGAAAAGTACACTCAGAAGGCTTTTCAGGTTTTCTGACTTATATCTGGATATCTGAATTTATAACACATTTCTGCAGGCGTGACTGGATTGAACTGTAGCTCCACTAGACATTTATGCAGATTAACTATATGTGCCTCAGATATCTTGCTACTCGGAAAAACCTATTTAACTTAAAAAATATTGAAGAAATAGAGGATAAAGGGAAAGCCTACAGCATAGCACTGAAACTTTAATTTGTTCTGTTAAAGAAGACACAATAATTAAGACATAAACCCTAGATTACTCTTAGAATATTGACTATAGAGTCAACTAATTTAACCTTCTTGCAGACATATAATTAGTATTCATAGAAACAGCTTAGAACTCTGCTTATTTCACTTTTTACAGTTTCTGGCAAACTGTTCTGTTTTGGATGTTAACTTAGTCAAGGCAGTATGACTTGAAATTATCATACTTAGAGACCATCCCATTGGTATTCAGAATGAATATTTTGCTCTGCATTTAAAATGAACTTGTTAAAAATTGCTTACGATATTTCACTGTTATTAAAAATGGCTTTATATTTCCTAAGTATGTCTGAAGTGAGTTGTTTTAAAGGTCGTGTTAGTTGTTCACTTGATAGAAATTTTATGTGCTTTATATTTTGAAGAATTGGGTCTTCATTGTGTTTGTATATTTTCCCACTTGTCCTAATTACAGTATATTTTTTTTTTTCTACTTATTACTGGAATATTAGTATGAATTCTTGAAAAAAAAACCATAGGCTGAGAGGATCCTTACAATATCTTTTTCAACATTTTAACATGACTTTTTCCTTAGTATATCTTCAATAAAATCTTAAAATATTTCTACAGAAAAATATCTTGTATAGTGACTAGGGAAGCTAAATATAGGGGCTTACTTAGGTGATACAACTTAATTGGGCTTTGCCAAAATAAGGGTTTTAATTTAATTCACCTAACATTGCAATACAGCTCCAAACATACCTCTACCTCCTCCCTCCATTGTGGAAATAGAGGAGAGGGTTCCCAAAGTACTGCACATTTGTAACTCCTGTTAGTTCTTGGACTACACAGAAACTCTGAAAATGAAGCTCAAATTTTTTACCTCAGTCTTGAAGCAGCTGTATTTATTGAATTTTTCCGTGCATCCATCTTGTATATCAGGATGTTTCCTGCAAATATCTATACCTTCCCCTTTAATATTCCTCAGAAGGTTTGTATGCCTATGTACACACACTCTAAAATAAAAGCTTCAGAACATAAAGTACATTGGATTCCAGAAAAGGTAAGTACTTGTCTGTGAAAACAAAGAGCAGGGAAGGAACCTGTTTTCCATGTCCCTGTAACTAGGCATAGAAAATGAGTTTAGTTAGTCTAATGATCAGCACAGGCTCTTTACTGACAACAGAATTCTTCCTGGCTTGTCTTTGCTCATCCTCTTTGAAAGCGGTAGCTCTGTGCTATTCTTTAGCAGGCTAAACTGAGCTGGCCTGTAAATCCTATAAATTCTATTTATCACAGAATCACAGAATCACCGGGTTGGAAAAGACCTCTAAGATCATCCAGTCCAACCCATGACCTAACATCACACTGTCAACTAGACCATGGCACTAAATGCCACATCCAGTCTCTTCTTAAATATCTCTAGGGACGGTGATCATTACTTTCTGGCAGGTAATGTCATAGAAGGGCTTTCAGATTATGTAATTTCATTCAGAAACAGATGGGACCCACAGGACTGGGTCTAGCAGAGTACAAATCAAATTTATCTAAAAAAGTGTGTGTGCTGGGGGCTGTGGTATGTAGCAGTGTAAAATCAAATTTTCTAATCTGTAATTTTATGAGAGTTATCTCAGACCAAACCTGACTTTAGGCTTTTATATATATGAAAAGTTTCTGAGGAAAATATAAATTTTTAAATGGGTACAGTATTTGTTTTTATAAACAACATATTCATAACTACTCATGCAATTATTACAGATTTCTGATATACAATCCCATGTACAAAATCCTTGCTGATTACACCTAAGACATTTGAGAATATTTCGAAAGCTTCTCAGATCTACAGGCACAAAGAATACATGATACTATGAATCAAATGAACTCGTGCTTTTAGTATACCTGTGAGCATCCTAAACAATGAGGACACAATTGTTTCTCTTTCTTTAATAAGGATTATTAATTGGTGATATTCCTACCTACTCCTGGAATATTTTGGGCCAATATGAGGATTATATATTGAATGTTTTAAGCTGTGCAGAAGTTTCTTGACAATATAGCAAGGTTTTCATAATATTTCTTGAGGATATTCTTTTTTTTTCTTCAATAAACAAAGTCTTTACATTTAAATATTTGGCAGTTAATACTGGTGCTGTTTGAGCAACCATAATTCAACAACTAATTACTGAACTTAGACTTGCCAGTAAGGTGATTAAACATAAATTTCAAAAACGTATTAATTTGTCTATCAGGAGAAAGCAGGAATATGGGCAGATTTACTGGAAAATTAGTGAACTAAGATATGACATTGTAGGAAGAATAGGGGAAATGTTATGCTCACTGAGTCACTATAAAAAAATCATTTTGAGAATCTTCACACAGACACTGTGTAGTAATGAATAGGGAAAGATAGCTGACACCATCAAATAGCATCTAAGGTACAACAGAGCAATATGGATTTCTGCTGTAATGCCTCCAATGAGAGCCCTTTGATTGGTATTGAGTTGTGCAATTGATTGGTCATCTGGAGCAAGCTGCCCAGAGTTCATGTGTTGCTCAAATTAAGGCAAGGCTTCTCTTCATTGACTAGATTAGGGGGAAAGCAGTTGGGAAGAATAATGAGAATTAATGGTACAGCTGAGCATCAGTAACATCATAAATAATACAATCAATAACTGTGTCAGATGAAAATCACTTGAGGCACCAAAACTTGAGGTGCCAATTTGATAGTTGGAAGATATGGAGGAACACTCTCAAAGGCAAGAAAAATGGCAAAGATAGATCCAGAACTGTCTGCAAGTACCAGAGGAGTACAACTAATACCAGAGTCCAACTCAAGTTGAACAGGATGCTTCCATGGATATCAGATACATGGTACATATATATATATAATGTCAGATACAGAGTCCCAGATAAATTAATACATAAATAATAGCAGGTCTGATATGGAAAACCTGTTAACCTGTTGAATATGCACCGTATCTGAGACAAGTAAGTATTTAATTAGACACCTGACATCATTCTGTTGTGATTTTGTAAACTAATAATATAAGCAAACTACAGATTCCATCATCACAGATCAGTGAAAGTAGAAACAAAAAGAGATAGGGCAAGGCTTTCTTTGTTTTCCCATACAATGAATAGGCTTAGAGAAGATGTGATATATGACAGATGTGTGATAATTTTCCTATGTGATAGCTGCTCTTGAAGCAATTTCTGCATTGCTGGTTCTGCATTACCTAAACAAGAGCCTTGAAATCACCCACAATTTGGGACTGTTTCAGTCCTATATTTTGCTATAGGAGGGTAAGACTGGAGTTTTTGGTGGAAGTCTTATGTGCTGTTCTTAAAAAACCTCATTATATCTAGCTCTTTAAAAATACTTGTTTATTAAAAATGTGAATGATTAATGTTTTGGAATGGGCAGACTCTGAAGTGATTCATAATGTGTATAAAATGATAATTGACAGAGAAATGAAGAAGACCACGGGGAAGAAATAGAAGAGTAAATGTCAAAAATGATGATGAGATTGTAGAATGTTAATACAAATGAAAAGGGAAAAATATTAACAGAAAAAATGAAACATGATGTTCTGAAATACTTAACTGAATGATAGTCCTAATGAAAGGAAAAACAGATTTACAAAAAATTTCCCAACTTTACGTTTTGTTTATTAATCAAATTAATCATCAGCTGCTATGCAACAAATATGAGAGTACAGCCAGGGACTCATATTCCCCTTCTGCTACAGCTTCCTTCAGACTGCAGGTGCGGCTCATGCGATCTGTGCAATCTGCATGCACACTTGGGGTGAGGGAGCAGAAAAGGTCAGTGTATGGACTCAGCCCGTGTCTGTGTAGGAGGGAGAGAAGGTGACAGGAGGTGGCTGTAGCAAAGGGCTTCACTGCCCCTAGAGTGCAATGGGAGGAGATTGGTAGGCAGGGGCCTTTTCCTCCTGTGCTGGTGTAGCAGTGTGTAACCCCACAGATAAAAACCCCACTATAAAAAAAATCATTTTGAGAATCTTCACACAGACACTGTGTATTAATGAATAGTGAAAGATAGCTGACACCAGATAAAGCTCAGACTTGTCGTGTAGGTTATAGGTAAACACGCTTGGTGTCTGAGCCTCATTTTCAAAGCAAAGGAATTATGGGAGAAAAGGGTTTTCACATTTTCTGCATTGTTCACGTTAAAGAGTTGCTTCTAGCCAAGATTACTGGGAGTCATTTGGAAGAAAATGTGATTTTTTGAAAACTGTAGTTCTCTACAGGGGAAAAAAGAATTATTTTGCAAATTCCTGCCTTATTATGTTGTGTTAGGTATGATCGGTTACTAGTCAGGATCTACATTTGTTTATTCTTGACTGATGTTCCTGACTGGCATGCACCTCCCAGGATCACTGTCATATTTTTTTCTGATACAGCCTGTGAGAGCTACCTGCAGAAGACATGTCAGAAATGTTGAGAAAAGAAGAACAGAACTCAGGCCGCAGCTAATATGAAAAAATACAATATTAAAATGAATGTAAAGGAAGTATTCTGCTGAAGGACATTAAAAAAACATTCTTTGGGTTAAAGACAGTAAACATGCCACAACGACATGCCATTGCTAATAACATTATTTTTAGGAGCTTTCTTTATTTTTACTTGTTTGTTTGTTTTTTTTGGTTCCTGATATAGTAGGAAAAAACCCTACAATATTATGTCTGTGAAATCTGTGAGAGATTCTGAAGAATTCAGTTTTGAGATTAGTTTGCTTCCTTGCTCAGATATGAACACAGACACAGGCACAAACACACACTTTTATACTTCTTAATGGGGTAGCTCTGGGAAAACTGTGTTATTCAGACTAGACTCTTGGGTGATAGGGAAGAAAATGAGTATATACCACTGTAATCGAAAGTTGATTACCCTGAATTGAGGAGTAAGGGAAGAAAAGAAGATTATTTTCCCAACTAACCTCCCAAAGCTATTTCTTCCCTCTTAAGCACATACTAATTTTTGGCAGAAATTTTCATGTGGTCTTTTAGAAAATCCTTGTGGCATACAGTTTTGGCCTCTGATTTGATTTGATTTTCTGTTTGATTTTCATCTACCAGGGTTTACCTCTGAATGACAGGGTTCACAAGAAGTCTTCTCAAGCTAGCATACGAGTCCTGACATTTTCTTTGGGTTTTGTTTGTTTGTTTTTTTGTTTGGGGTTTTGTTTGGTTTTTTTTTTTTTTTAATTTTTATATTTTTGGCCGTTTTTTTGTTTTGTTTTGGGGTTTTGTTTGTTTATTTGTTTGTCGCGTTCTTTACTTTCGGGGTTAAACCAAACCCTAAAGAAAGTGCAAAGTTTCATCTAAGGGTACATTCATATGTATGGTATTAAAGACTCACATATAGACAGAGAGTAAAAATTGTCAAAAGAGCTGGTAATGAAGCAGCCATATGGTTTCATGTACTGCTATATGGTAATGTGCACTGGGTGAATATACTTAAAATTAGAGAAATTATTGATGTACTAATATGCACTTGAAATGGATATACATTGACTTGCAAATGGGGATCTAAGCCAGTCAATTGACTGGAAGCTAAGGAAAATAATTTGTCCTTCACAATGCTTTACCACTGCATTTACATAGGCTTAATTTTAAGCACTTTCCAAACATTTCAGTCTGTACTTCTGTACAGGTTTTTACTGGGATAGAATTAATTTTATTCATAGTAGCTTGTAGGGTATTATGTTGTGGATTGGTAAGCAAAACAACGTTGATAACACGGTGATGTTTTTAAAGCTTTACTTTATGTATTAAACTGTCTTTTTCTCAACCCAGGAGATTTCGCATTATTTTCCCCTACTGGAAATGGAAAAATATATGCAGGAGAATACTACAAGCTTGAAAATATCTTCGTTATGGTTATTTTTTTAAAAAGTGTGCTTTTTCAGTGGTATTTTTGGAGTGTCTAAGTTTTGTGGTGTGGTGAAAAAAATCTGCAAATTCCAACTAACACAAAGAGAATAAAAGGTGAAAGACTTGAGAATAGAGCTCTGTTTAATTTTGTTTCCTCAGCTAGTGAGTTTCTTGTAAGTTAATGGTTGGTGTATTGAGTTGATCTTAAAATGGACTGCAGACTATTTTTATATCCTGCTGGCAGTATTACCAGTAGAGGTCTAGTATGCCTGCTGCAATATTATTCAGTGTTAAAGCGTGAGCAAATACTTGCATAACTGTGATATGAAGTTTGGGGTTTAGGTTTCTATCCATGCAGCAAATGCTATTGTGGTAAAAATGACAGCTTTTCCATGTTTGCAGATTTTTGCGATTGCTCTGTTCTTCTTATCCATATGTAAATGTTATGAATGCCAAGCAGGATTAACTGAGAAGTGAGTTAGATCTGGATGGAAGCCTGCTTACCTGATGCTTCCATTAAGACGACAAAATCAAACCAGGAAAAAGTTTTCCACCCAGAGGGTGGTTGAGCACTGGAACAGACTCCCCAGGGAAGCGGTCTCAGCACCAAGTCTGTCTTGACTTCAAGAATCTTTGGACAATGCTCTCAGGCACATGGTGTGATTCTTGGGGTGTTCTGTGCAGGGCTAAGGGTTGGACTTGATGATTCTCATGGGTCCCTTCCAGGTCAGCCTACTCCATGTTTCTGTGAAACCCAATCAACAAGTAAAATGCTCAACACAGTGTTTCACATTCGTTTCATTGTTTAGACTCTTTCTTTTATATTACTTTTTGGATATACCATCAGTGATTTTTGATGAACAGCTACAGCACATAAACTAAAGAAGTTACTGATCAGTCCTAGCTCTGCCTGGAAACTAATACATGTGACAGTGAAAACCTTGCTTATGGACAGCATGCTGGAATAGAAGAAGAGCACTTCTGTTGAGATGTTCTTCAGTAGACTCTTGGCAATGTATAATGTATTGCCTTAAGTAAGCTTTAATTAATTAGGAAGGCATTTAAATAAGTGCCTTGACTTCAGGCAATCCTAGTTATTTCATGGTTTCCACTGAATCACTTGATGCCTTTAACATTTGGGAATATGTCTCCTAATTGCATGCCAAACTAGAAAATTTATTAACACATATTTAAAGGAGATTGGAGTTGACATTCTCACCTTCTAAAAAAATCTGAAGCCCGTATTTTCTTGTTAATTTAAAGTGTTATCGATGTCACTAGATAAGACATAGGTAAGTTTGACACTAGATAAGTTCAGACATAGCTAGTTTAAGATTTTTGATAACATATAGTATTTGATGTCATGGCTGTTAGAACTTGTAATATAAATCTTTTCTCTTTCCATGATCTGGTACCTATAGAATTCTCACTTTTGTATCAGACAGCTAACAGTTCATTTTTAACTTCAAAACACAGTGTGGGCACACATCCACATGCAGCAAACGCTGTGTGCACTCTTAAAGCAGGTACCTGCTAGGTAAGAGAGGGTTGTCCAGCTGGAAACAGTAGGAGACTGATGAAGCTTTTGGTATCCTTCTTATCCCCTGCATTTCTTTCCACTTTCTCCAATGCATTAATGTGTTTCTCGGAATTACCCCTCATGCACCCACAGCAAGATGGATTGATTTTCAGTGAGCTCGTATGTCATCCTCACTCCCATTAGCACTTAAGGGCACCATTCTCCAAATCAGACTGGCAGATGGAATCTACACAAACCACTGGTCCCTGTCTTTTCTAGGAAACAACTATGTTAAGACACATAGAAAATGAGATGAAGCCAGCAAGCATGGATTCACTGAAGGCAAATCATGTCTGACAAATTTGGTGGCCTTCTATGGCAGGGTTGCAGTGTTGGTGGAAGAAGGAAGAGCAACAGATGTCATCTACCCGGACTTGTGCAAAGCATTTGACGCTGTCATGCACAAATCTTGTCTCTAAACTGGGGGGACATGAATTTGATGGATGGATCAGTTAGTACATAAGGAATTAGCTGAATGGTTGCACTCAAAGAATTGAAGTAAATGTTTCAATGTCCAAGTGAAAGACCAGAGATGAGTGATGTTCCTCAGGGATCAGTATTGGGACTGGTGCTGTTTAACATCTTTGTTGGTGACATGGACAATGTTTTTGAGTGCACCCTCAGCAAGTTTGCTGCCAACACCAAGCTGTGTGGTGTGGTCAATACGGTGGAGGGAAGGGATGCCACCCGGAGGGATCTTGACAGACGTAAGAGGTGGGCCTGTGCGAACCTCATAAAGTTCAATGAGGCCAAGTGCAAGGTCCTTCACTGGGGTTGGAGCAATTCCAGACACAAATACGGACTAGGCAGAGAATGGATTGCTGGAGGTGTTGCGCAAGAAGCTCAATGTGAGCCAGCTCAGAAAGCCAACGTTATCCTGGGCTGCATCAAAAGAATCGTGACCAGCAGGTTGAGAGATGTAATTCTGCCCTCTCTCATGAGTCCCCACCTGGAATACTACATCCAGCTCTGGAACCTCAAACATAAGAAAGACATGGATCTGTTGGACAGAGCCCAGAGGAGGACACAAATGGTCAGAGGACTAGAGCATCTCTTCTGTGATGACAGGCTTAGAGAGTTGGGTTTGTTCAGCCTGGAGACAAGAAGGCTCTGGGGAGACATTTCAGCAGCCTTCCAATACCTAAAGAGGCCTACAAGAGAGTTGGAGCGAGACTTTTGACAAGAGCATGTAGAGATAGGACAAGGGATGATGGCTTTAAAATGCAATAAGGTAAGTTTGGATTATTAGATACTAGGAAGAAATTCTTTACAGTCGGGGTGGTGGGGCACTAGAACTTGCTGTTCAGAGAAGCTGTGGATGTCCCATGCCTGGAAATGTTCAAGGCCAGGCTGGATGGGGCTTTGAGCAACCTGGTTTATAAGAAAATATTCCTGTCCATGGATGGGGGATTGGAACTAGATGATCTTTAAGATCCCTTCCATCCCAAGCCATTCTATGACTTTAAATGACACAGAAACAACCACAGAATGATTCTAGATTAATATCCTAGCTGGAAAAGCTGATATAAACTGTTTCAAGGCTCACATATTTATACTTTACATTCTCATGGCTGTCTTTAGAGCCTAAAAGCCATCCTCATTGATAAAGAACCTGCCTGACTGAAATACAAGTTAGAAGAAATATGTAGAGCACTACCTAGAGGAAACGCATGATGGGATGTCTATTAAAACAGTATTCCTTTTAGAGGTGACATTGGAATGTTTTTAGACAAAAGTGAAATGTATAAGTACATACCTTTGAATATGTCTGCATATTCTCATACCCCAGACAAACTCATGCAAAATGGGTTAATTCACTACCTGAAAGGGCAGTTGCTTAGCTGACAACCTTCTACACAAACTAAAGTCCAGACCAGTGTTCCAAATCAGAGCTGTTAACAGGTCAGATCCAGGGAGCGATTGTAGTTGGTAGAACTTCCTGGAAAGAGACCTCCAGCCATACTTTTGCTTTAGGGGAAACACCCATCAGTTCTTACTGCTTGGATAGGGCATACCCAATCTATGTCATTCAATCTGGTTTTACTCACACTGAACTAGTTACTGTTCAGTCTTGTCCTTCTCTTCATGGATCTTCTCTCTCTTTCATTTAACATGAAAGACTCTTTTTTTCCCCTTCTTTTTTTTTTTTTTCCCCTTTTCTCCCCCTTTTTACTCAGTAGGTTTGAGATCTTCCATGCTGTTAAAACTTCACTTCCTGAGCTTTTAGAAGCATAGCTGCAGCTGCTCTGGGGTGTTTGCTCTACTCTTCTGCATCTATGGCAGGGACACTGGAATCAAGGAAACTTGTTTCTGAGCTGCCACAGCCCCTATATCCTCATCTTGCTGACAAAAAAACCCCCACAAACCATCAACCAAAACAACATCCTTTCACATAACTTGTGGAAATTTAACAAAACACCACATGAAATGCAGTTATTCAGGAATGTCCCTAGCCTCTAGAAAGACTGTGGGAACATATCTTGGAAGAGCAACCCCTTTAGCTGCTTTAACTAGATCCAACCAATTTTATGAATCAAAGTTCACAGTCTCATTTTCTAAGACTTGCCTGTAATTACAGGACATTATAATTTTTCTTGCATTCCTTTCCCTTCTTCTTCTTTTGTCTATTACCTTCAGTTTCTGTGTTTATCCACTTCTAAACATAACACTTCAAGACAGGCATGAAACCTTTTCATTACCAGGGAATGCTATGCAAACTTCCAGCTATATAAAAACATTGATTTATCCTCTCCTTAACTAAACATGTCTACTTATTCACTGGGATATTTCAGTGTCAGTGATATGTATTACTTCAGTAAGTGTATTTCAGTTGGTATTGTTACAAGCACCTAGGATACTTATGGCATCCATGACTGTTTAAGAACCCCATAAAACTTGGCATAGTTATTATCATAAAACTAATTTGAGGTAGGCATGTTTTTTCCCCTGTCAGAATAGAGTAAAGCACTGATTAAACCCAACTTATCATGCATATCAACTTATCAACTATTAAATTACTATCAGTTTTTGTATAATATCAACCTCCTTTTCTGTAATTGTATATAATGTCTATCAAACTTTTAAAAATACAAATAGATAGCATAAACATTTATACTACAGTATTCAATTTTTTTAAAATTCATTGTGGATATGATAGATTATTTTTCATGTATGATAAATTCCAAGATTTGTAAGTTTCTACATCAGAGTCTCAAAATAAAAGGTGATAAATTAAGCTACAGAACTGCTGGAAAGTAGCTTATCAGTAAAAGACAAAGAATACAGAAAATGAGTGCATTTTGTTAAGTAGAAGTAGTTGGCCCATAGGTGTGGTGAAAGGAAAGATAGCGAGGAGAAAGGAAACTATGGGAGAAACCATGGTAATGAAGAAGCCGCATGATTCACCTGAATTTTATGACAGCTATTTGGATTTTAACAGGTTGCTTATGGTTGCCCAGAATGGAATCTGTGTCTTTTATGAGAACTAGAAACACCATTCCAGTTTCAGCACACTAAAGAATTCCCACCTTCAAATTTAGATGGGTACATATGTTAATTCATAACCATTTAAGTACACAGCAGTGATGAGCTTCCTACTAGGTTAATTTGTGTCATATTCAGTGTAAACACTTGATATCTGCTGGTAATTGTTGTATAAAAGCCTGAACAACAGCATGATATTTCTCGGGAAAGTTCTTTAATTATCTGGGGAAAAGATGATCATTATCACCTTATTTGGTGTTTCCTTGAAGTAAGCAGAACACACGCTTAAAAAAAAGAAGAAAATAAAAACATTTCAGGAACACGTCTGTTGTAACATCATTAACCATGTGCCAGAAAGAGTCTTTAGGAACACAGTGTGAGCTGTCTGAGACAGCTAGCCGAGCATCTAGATTGCATTGGCATTGCTTATTACATTGAATGTATGATATGCTAAGAGATAAGGCAAAAAAAATTTGAGTCACTTTTTTAGACTTAAAACTTATTTCCCATAGATGTAAAACCTATTGCCTAAATCTGGATGAAAACACTCTCTGAAAATGCATTTGCAGATGAAAACACTCTCTGAAAATGCATTTGCAGTTTAAATGGTTGCATATGTTTTCTGGATTTGTAGTGGATTGATGATAATCTCTCCAGACTTGGCTTTTCCCCATTGAATATGGTGAACATTTTCCTATTGATTTTAAGTGTAAAAATACCAGACTTTCTAGCCCGACTGCCCCTGTGAAACACTTGACCAAAACCAATTAAATACTGTGAATTCAGTTAGAAGGTTATGTTGAGAATATTGGGGTTTTCTATCTTAACAGACACACAGTGCTTTAATCTGAAGAACACATAAAACACATTTGAGAGACTATTTCAGTAACGTTGTTGGTATTTTGTTGTAAAATACTATTGTTTACAATGGATTGTTACAGTCTGTGTTGCAGGTAGGTAGTGAAAGATTGCAATTCTGTCATTCTCCTTTTGGTTTAAGGTAGAGAACCTGAACACAACTGTATTATACCATTTGTAGAGAAAACCCCTTTTGTAATGCTTAAATTACTTTAAATGCCTTTAGTTGAAGCATTTAGTTTCAAATTCGCTTTTGAAGAATGGGAATGTCATTCCTTGATAGACTTTCCCAAAATTTCTCAGAGCACCATTTGTATTTAGTCATGCAGAAGTGATGCAACAGTCATCTAGCCTCAGAGGAGAGAGTGAACATTTGCAAAGGAAGTGAGAGGCAGGAAATTACTTGCTAAGAAGAAAAAAAACAAGAGTCCATTGTGGTAGAGCAGAGGGTGCATAGACAAGGGGAGAACTGGAAAAGGAAAATTATTCAACTTTATTAGTTAAGGAACAGTGTTTTAAATCTATGATCTTCCCAACACTTAATCAGAAGTTGTAAATGATGTTATAAAGGTACACTTACAGGCACAGGTCCAACTCAAAAATCAATAGAATGATCATAATGATCCCTTACGGTATGCAGAGAAGATAGGGTCCTCTTGGTGACTTCTTTCTCCCTATAGAAAGCAAAGAAATATTAGGGATGTCAAAAAGCCATCATCCTCACTGTCTGAGAGAAGAAAAAATAAAATCAGACTGCAGAAACTACAGTGTAATGTTTTTGTTTACAGTTTCTGACAAAATCTTGGCCAGATTTCTTACTGAAATTTCTTACACTGCTTTGCATGCCATGTCATCTGTTGTGTTCTGCCTGATGTACATGCTGTGACTTCAGAACCAGTGATGTGTATATCAAGTGATACTGGGTATCTTGTCAGCAGCTAAAAAAATGTAGGCAACATGTTGGCAAAAACACCCGACACTGTGGGTAGACCTAGCTAAGAGAATGAAAGTTTTAGTGCCTAAGGGACCTTACTGATGTCTTGAACTTGTTCCTTGAATTTATGATGCTTTGCTGGGGGTTATATGTTGAGGCTGGAAAGCACTTAGAAGCTAGTGTAGCTTGCTGTATGAAAAAATGAATATGTTGTTTAGGAGAATAGATGCACAGACACCTGTGAAATTTATATCAGCAGCTGGAAGACTGACAATAGAGTAGGGCAAAACATTTGGAATAGGAGTAGCTAAATTTTGGAAGGAAGGTAAAGCTAATATTCAGTAGAGTAAAAAATATCAAGTGCAGCTGGCAGTAATTCCAGTCTTCTTCCACTATCTATATAACCAGTGAAGACACTTCTCTCTTTAAACTCTTTTAGCTTGAAGGATGAAGCCATTGACGTAATTTTCTACTGAAACTACAAAAGTTGCCTGAGCTTATTTTACTTGCAACACAATATTTTCTGGGCTTGTTTTAAACAAACATATAAGCAGAGAAGAATTGGAAGTGTATTGATATTTCAAACAGCACTTGGAAACATTTTTTTACCTAATTTTTTTACCCAAAATCAAGATTAAATTTTGTTGGGGAGTCAGGCTGGTCTTTTTGTATGTCATTTGAGGCAGCTTGTCTATCTTTAACAGCACAGTCTTATATAGCAGCCAAAGTAGACGGGTACTCGAATATTCATTTTGAATTCAAATCTAAGGCTAGATATTTGTACTGAGGTATGTATATGCTGTTCCACAGAAGTATCTATAATCTAAAGGAGGAGCTTTTGCTGTGAACTTTTTATTCCGCACCATCTGTCACTGCCTACTTTACTGCTGCAGAAGATACAACAAACTTTTTTTGCCCTGCATGGATTTCCTAGAGATCTTTTACAGCCCTCCAACACCTCTTCATCTTAATAGTGCCTGCCAGTAGTTTTCACTGAAATTGCAACTAGGTAACAGTCAAATGCAACCATAATTCCAAGATTTTCCCTTCTAAGCTTCTGGCACTGTGGTTTTGAGAATAATTCTTAATTTGTATCACCTTGTACAAAAAAGTATAAAATCCGGACATTTTTATCAACCTTGGTAGGGTAGGGTAAGATGCATGATTTTAGGTGCTATTGCTATTGCTATTTTATACCTAGTTCTGAATTATTGCAACCACTATAAAAATATCCGTTCTGATTCCTGGGACATTCAGGTGGTTACTAATTCATAAAAAAGCTCTAATGAAAAACAAACAAGCCAACCAACCAACAAATCCTACTTGGGAAATCAGTTGTGGTCTTGCAATACTCTCTTTTCCGAAAGGCCTGTACTCATATGAAGTTCTGTGTAGGATCAGGCCTTACACCCACAACAGGACAAGGCAACAAATTCACACGTTGCTCACAGAAATGCCAAGGCTCCCTGCTTCCTCCAACAAAAAGGAAGATGGAAGGCTGCAGAGGAGATAAAGCCAGGTAACCTGCCATCTGTGGAGCATGCTGACCCTGCAGATGGACTTGTGACATGCAAAAGCAATGCACGTAATTGTACGGTGTTTTATGCAGCTCTCTTATTAATTCTGGTTGGTTTCTTTGGCTGGGGAAAAGTTCTGGTGAATAATCTGCAGTACAGAAGTAGACCTCAGACTGCACAGCTGGCTTCATGATTTGGGAAGGACAACAACTCCTGAGTGTTTCTTACAGTGTTAATGGATATCTAAATCTCACACATAGTGCAGCATAATACTTTGATAGTTCTGACATATATAGAAGGAATCTGACCTTTCAAACCTCAGAGTGCATCCTCCAATAACAAAGTGTCTGGGAATTCAACAATTTTAGGATCCCACTAAAAGCAAAAAATTCATATCTATTCTGATGAAAAGTGTTGTTTACAAGTATGTCCTTGCCATGTCCCAAATTGGTTTTCTCATTGTGTAACTACAGAATTAGGGAGAACTGAGATGAAAGCCTAAACCAGCTTTTTCCAAGGATCTACAATCAGTATCTAAAATTAATTTGATGACTGTCAAGTGCAATAGTAATAAAGCAATAAGTTTCTCCCTCTCCCTTTCATACTGCCATTTGAAAGTTAAGCTATCAAAGATAAAATTATAAAATGAAAAATCCTTAGTTGTTTAATGACAAGATACATATCTTGGATTTTTTTTTTTTTGCTTGTCTGAATTAAAAATATTTTTTTATGAAAACTTATTCCCAGTTAGAAAATAGTAATAATAATGATAATGGTAATAATAATAATAACAATAATAAATAATAATAATAATAATAATAGTAGTTATAGGTTTCCAGAATTATTTTTTCTTTAATAAAAGAAATTACATCTCTAAAAAGTCCAGTTGTTGTGTATATATTCCTAACAAGTTCAGAAAGTAAGTAACTTCCAGTTAAGTAGAAAAGAAGTTATATGCTTGAAATTTACTGTTTCAAGGAATTTTTTTATTGATAGTGATTAGTGATATATATCTTGCGAGGAAAAGAAAAGAAGAAAAGAAGCATGATTTTATAATGGCACACCATGAGCTGGAATGCTTGTAACCCTGTCTGTTACCCAGCAGCTACTGAAAGCCCTGCTAAACAAGAGTAACACCAGTATTAGGGTCTCTGGTTATTTCAGCATCTTAGACAAAAACTTAAGGCAATTCATACTTATAATGGAGTTTGCATATTTTGCTTTTCAAATCTGGTCATGCATGTATGTTAAAATGTATTTAACCTAGAATGCAAGCCTGTCTATGCTGCCTTTCAAAAACTCATTCATAAACTCTTGCTTTCACAGTGAGGCTATATACTACCAGGCTGTCAGTATCTGAAATTACTACAGTAAAGTTTAGAGAGTAATAATCTTTCTTTTTCAAGGAAAACAAGACAGGTGAGTGTTAATTAAGTGTCAGGGAAGAATAGCTTGACCACACTTGAGCATTCTTCAGTCTACATCTATAACTTCTGTACTTCCATCATCACATTCTGCCTTATCAATCATCTTTGCTACAACTTTCTCTGTGGGATTAGTCTGGTGTCGTGCCAGCTGCTGAACACACACATCATAGGAAAACACTGTTGTGCTATGGGAATGCCAAAAGTTATAGCAGCACATAAATAGCCTCCTGAATTAGGAGCATATGCTGAACATTTGTAGGTACGTGTACATACAATAGTACAGAAGCATTCGCATGTTTCTGAGCATTTATGGACAGGTGCATAAAATAGTTTTTAAGAATTCTTTCTTTTTTAAATATCAGGGAGATGTTAAACAATAAAATCATCTCTATGAAAATAAGGTTTTCAGCAATAACATTTGACATCCAATATTGGTAGGGAATAAAAAATCAGCAAACTGATTTGAAACTATATTAATTTTTTTTCAAATTACTCAAAATATTATTAAAAATAGATCCTTAAAAATTGAATTTATTTCAACAGTTATTTTTACAGAGATCTAGCATACATTTCCAAAGAACAGTATTAAAATTGCCAATTTAGCCTAAGGGTTAGACGTTTCTTCTTTTTGTATGTTGTCTTTTTTCCTGTTTCTCTTTCAGAGAGTAACTGACCCATATTATATTAGTGAAATTAATATTCATAGTACACATCTCACAGAAATTAATTAGAATAGTGAAATCTCTCCAGACATACTGGGTATTCTTGAGGTGAGGATACTCATAATACAGAGAATTATCTATTTAAAAATTCAAAACAGATCAATTCAAAACTTAGCATTCAGCTAAGTGCTTAACTTACAGGGAAGACAAATAAGCAATATATAAACATAATAATAGCTCTACACGCACATTTTATGTCACTCTAGAGTTATCAATACTTTTTTAAATGTTGGTTTTTTCATCCAAGTCTCTAAAAATGTTGCATGAATACTAAATATGCCAATCCCACCCCCAGTTTAAGTCATCCCCAAACTATTTATGAATCTGTGATGAATTTGTAGGAAGACATCAGATGGAAATAATTGAAATAGGTGAGAAAAGTGGGATGTGGGAGGTGTGAGATAGCCATGAGATTTAAAATTGTGTCTTCTGTAGGAGAGATCACTGTACATATCTTACAGAGTATGCTAGCTACTAAAATAGTTTGTAAAAGGGAATCTCCTCTGCTAGGTATTTTCTGAATGTGATGCTCCATTTTCTTCTATTTTTTTTTTTTTAAATTTACTTGGTTTTTATCTGGTTTTAGTGTTACTCAAAATATATTTCCTAAGAAAAAATTTTGGAGAAGCCTCTTTTAGTGGAGGAATAAGAATTCTATTTGAATTTCTATATTCTTTTTAGATTAGCAGACAAATAAAAAAATATATGTTGTGAAGCAAACATGCTGCTTTATAATCCAGTTTTTTGTATAGCTGTGCTCTTTTAGAGGCATACAGGGGATGGAAACAGACTGTGATTGATTTCATCAGTGCCAACTTCTCAAGAATAAAGCTTGTAGCACTGAATCTTTTGTAGGTGTACAGAACATGGAAAAACCCTTACTACATTGCCCCATTTTTGTTAGACTGGAGATTGCCACGGCCACAGCATATGAGTGCTTCACAATTGCTAATTAATTTCTTTTCACAGGACTCTTGAGATAGCACAATTTCCTTGTCCTCATTTTCTAGAAATGGAACTGAAATACAGAGAAATTAGGTGCTTTGTTCAAGGTCGTAGAGGAAGTCGGGACAGAACTTGGAATATAGCCTAGCTCAAAAATTGTGCCTTAACTAATATATCACTTCCCTCCCCCTGAGGTATCTGTGCAAAGGTAGTCACAACACAGTTCTTGGTGAATCAAAACTCCTCCACAAATAGTAAGCAAACCTTGTAAAGTTTAGTTCCAGTAGGAGTATCACTACTTCCTAAGTAAAGGACATATTCTAGAAATGCCCTTTAAGAGTATTTTGAAATTTCTACCTGAAACAAATGAAATTCAAATAGAACGATAGATTTTAATTTTTTTTTAAGATTTTAGATACACTGCTATATTTTTGCTATCATTTTTATCATTAATGGTTTGCTTTGTTCAAAGATTAGGCTCAAGGTTGCTTTTTTTCTGAACCAGTTCTACTATCTTGCTTCAGAGCTTAAACATACCATCCAAAAGCACTATTATCCCATTGAAAATTTACAGGCAGATTTGTAGTTGGTCACCTGAAAGCCAAAAGAATTCAAAGAAGATTACCATAGGAAAATAAAACTTTTTTGTTGTCTTTTGTAGAACTGGTTGCGTTTTTTACAGTAACTAGATCCCACAGTTCCCACTTCTCCCACTGAAGTGTAAGAGAAGAGAACATTGTAATGGTATCAGATTGCTTTTCAACAACATCTAATTCCTGAAGCAATTTATTATCAGGGAATAACTGGATTGAATGCATGCATTCAAATTGAAGCTGAAGGCCCATTTGTGGATGGAGGTCTGCTATGTTATAACAATAATCTGCTTCCTAAACAGACAATCTGAAATTTGAGATTGAAAAGTCTTGCTTTCATGTAAAAATCAAGTAATATTAAATGAATGGAAACATTTCAATGTGTAAAATGTACCCATAGATGCACTGTAAAGCTAGTAGCCTGGCCAGGATAACTTCTTGTGGCTACCTACAAAACAGCATGGGAAGTAACTTTTGTTTTGCTCATTCAGTATTTTGTACCTCCTGAAACTACTGCAGTGGTTGGTTTAGACCCTTGTTACAATCCAGCTAGTATCCAAGGGTCTAAAAATTGTGTATACTGTTAGCAGTCATTAGAACCTGTACATTCCTGAGTCTGCATGATAATTTTTATTAAAATCGCTGTTACTCTGTGTTTATCTAATGTCTCCAAAAAATTACTGGCTGGTTTATGGCATTAGATTGCTTGTGTCTTTCTCAGGATCTTTCTTGTGAAATGTGAAACGACTTTTTAAAAACACATTTTTGGTGGAACTTTGTTTAGTTTAAAAACTAACTACTCTAACTTTATTAGATCCAATCTTTTATATTATGTAACATATTTGGCCCCAAATCCCTTCATAGTCTGTTACTTTTCCTATTGATCAAGAGCTTCTCTGCAGTGGTTTGTACAGTAAATGCTGTGCGCTGGAGTCATCTTTGTATTTTGGAGTAGATTGAAAGAGACAGGGCAGCCACTGCAGGTCAGATCTGATGGGAGATCTGTTGTCATAATAAGCCAGTTTCTCAGTAACTTACAGCAATGGAGTTCAGAGGCAGCCAGATCTAGAGGCTGCTGAGCAGACTCAGTATTGATTGGAAGGGAAAAATGAAGGAGACGAGTGACCTTCTACTCAGAGACTGACAAAAGTGTGGCTGGAATGATGCCCTTGCAAATGCAGCACCTTCCTGGTTACCCAGCACAGTAGATGGAGGCAGCCGTGCTTCCTTTCTGCCTCAGATCCTCCACTTTTGACTTCTGACACCAAGTCACTAACTTTGTTAGCCTTGCTCCTCCCTTGGTGGTTCCTAAAAGGAAAGGAAGAGGAATTCTTCTGAACTTGAGCCTCATCAAAGTCATGAGAGTCATTTTCAAGTACAGTATATTTTTTATCTGTAAGTTACATAAAAAAAAAAGGCATAGTCGAACTGAAACTCCCTCAAGCCTACCTTTATTTTCAGCAATTAATGGGGGAAGTATTTACCATTCAAAAGGCTTTTGCTGTTTGGATTTCCTCCAGTTCAGAATCAGCTCTATCAAATTGGCCAGTGCAATTTATTATCTCCTCAGGGACATTCAGCTGTCCCAGCTAACCTTTCTCAGAATAGATCCAGCTGTGTCCTTCTGGACAAAATCTTTCCACTTCCCTAAAAATACAGTCATTGTAAGGATGTCCTCGACAGAACTATTAAAGATACCCTTAGGCCCAGCTCTGCATTAATGACCTATAAGCTCATGACTTCCATTTCAGCTGTATATATTTTGATGTGAGGGTTAAGAAGGATAGCACAGGTTAAAGCACAGCAGCAGGATCCCCAGGGAAACAAAAGTGCAATTATTCTGTAAATGGCAATTCAGAATTAATGGTCCAGGAAAATGACTTTGCAGAGAAGTTCAGCTCCCATGATTTTATTTGGAATTGACAGCACTTGGAAGGCAGTCCATTACATGAAAACAATGCCTTGCATTTTTCTTAGTATATTTAATCTATAGATCCTGAAACATTTCCATATCTTGTCTCAGTTTTGTAACTGCTGGAAGTGAGAAATCTGGAAATGAGACAATGAGTTTAATCTACTTGCTTAGAGTGATGTGTTCAGCTGGTGGCTACTAAATGGAATGGGAACAGCAGCAGCCTAATTCCTTGGTGTAGTATCAGTTTATTCTGATTCAGGCATTGTACTTTCACAATCAGTGATGAAAAATTAAATTAATGTTTTCATGTGTTAATGTTTTCAAACAGTGCCTTTTGCTTTAAATTGTGTAGAAAATCTATATGGAAATATATACAAGACAGGAAATAACTTAATTGAAAGAATATATTAGAAAACAAGAAAAGAAGGGAAATAGATTTACCTAAGGCATAAAAATCATCTTATTTAATAGAAATATTAGTATAATATTTAATGTAGTTTTGTATATTGCATGTAGATATCCACATTTATATGAAGAATTTAAAGATAAACAAGAGGGAAAAGCCTGCTTTAAATTGTTATTTTCCTGTTTAAAAAGTCAATTAAACTCTTAGGTCCAATAGATTATTGCGTAATTAAAAAACACAAACAAACAAAAAAACCCAAAAGAGTAAGAAAAGAAAAGAAACATTCTTAACTGGGCTGCTGGAGTGGAGAGTGGATTTTCCAATGATGGAAGATGGAGTTAACACTTCAGAGGGTTTAAAACCACAATCAGCTAAGCAGTGTGGCTCACAATGTTTACTTTATTTCAGATGTGTTTTATCAGTCACACTATGACCTAAATTAGGCTTGCTACTTATCAGGCTTTTACTCAGAAACTCGTATCAAACTCATATTGCTTTATGGTCATGATTTTAATGCTGCCTTGATGACTATAGCTGTTGAACGAAGATTTAGGCTTTTTCTTTTTTTGTTTGTGTTTAAAGAATTTAAAAGCAGACAAAGGTATGCTCAAAATCTGTTGCTGCTGTGTCTTTATTCTTCTATGGAAGAGCAGTATTTTTTTCTTGGGTATTCATCTTTCAGGGTGTTCATTTTCAGTGATGTCCATAATTTTAAGCGGCACTGTAGGTAGCTGTGTTACCAGAGAAGATGGAAAGGCTCATGCTAGAGCAATTTATCACCTTTACTGTTCAACTCTGAGGTAGGCAATTGAATGTTGGCCTATTCTGACTACAGTTTTACCAAAACACCACCAATGAATGGATAGAAATAGTTTCTGTGAAGGGAGGTAGATGTCTTTCTGAATGGTGAAATGCTTTGCTAAATCTCTGCATTAATGTTGGTAGACCCTTGTGTATAAATTTTTCTTTTAAGCTCTTAAGTTTGGTTTGGATTTAAAATTCAATTTCAGCTAAGAGAGGAGGAAAAAGGGTATCAAAGAGATAATTTGATAACTTCTTATAGGTCTTTATGTTAGTCTGTGGTCTTCGTGATTCATCGTTTTAATTATTTTGTCTTAAAAATGTATTTCCTTTTACCAGAATGTGGAATGGAAGGCTCTCATTTTAGAGCAGCTGAGGTCTGTAAAGCAGTTCAGTCCTTTCTGTTCTCTTTGTTTAACAGTTGGCGTAATAGTTAACGTGAATGATTATTAAGATGGTATCTTGCTCCCAACTAGGATTTCTGTGTGCTTTACCAAATAAGTCATTAATGTTATGGGTGCTAACATCACAGACCACACTTACGTAAATGTAAACAAGCTGCATAAACATTTACACCTGTTGTTTGACCTGGGCAGCTATTTCTATGAATTAGCTCAGTATCCTGTCTAGGCATTACTCATAACTAGCTAGGTATACAGCAGGCATACAGGCATGATTTGGGTGAAGAAAAGGAGAATGCTTAAAACACATGTGGTGTGATAAAATACATGAAAATCTCATTCTGGTAGCATTTTATAAATGGATTAATAAGAATTAAAAAAAAAAAACAACAACCCTGTAAAATAAAAATTAAAACAAAACCCTTCTCTTACACTAGTGCCTTAAATGATGATTTCAGTATTCACAGTGAGGCCAAGTTTGGGTAAAGATTTTAGACTTTTAGATTTGTGTTTTAGACTGTGAAACATCCATAATATGCACATTAAAGAGCAACCAATTTAATTTCTGGAGTTCCCAACACACACACACACATGCACAGACTCACAGACACACATATACACAAACCGCAAGATATAAAAGTGGGCTGATATTGGAAGAGTTTCCTTGCAGAGACATAACTAGGAGATTGTGGTTTTCTTACTTCTAAGTTTGCATTTTCCAGTCCAGAGTTTAAATTTCTTTATCATTTCATCTTTGCTTTGAATTCCTGGCTTTCTGTGGTTTTCTACTCCTTTGTTGTTTTTTTTCCTAATGCTTTATTAGATGCCTAAGTGTTTTTTGAAAATAAGATAATTTGAGAATATTGTGGACCTGATCCTGAGTGACGTTGCCTGGTCACAATTCTACCTGTTTGTTAAGGACTCCGAGGCCTCAGCTGCTCTTATGTTAAGTAGTTCACAGGTTCTGACTAACTTTTAAGAGCTCGTGTGCTTCTAGGTATATGTGGCTGAGTAGCTACATGAGTACGTGAAGAAAAGCTTAGACTTTTCTTGATGCAGTTACAATACACATAAAGGTCAAAGGTGTATAAAAGAACACTAAAAGTTCAAAATGTAATGAAAGAAAAAAATCCCTTTACCAATGAGGTATGAAGGTAGAAGAGCTTCTTTCCAAGAAATTCTTTAGTGCTGGTTGTATACGGAAGATGCAAGAAAACCAGAGAGTTATAGAGAAGGGGAGGCTGCAGCATTGTGTACTCCTAACTCCTATTTGGTAAGCTTATAAGATATGGCTTTGTCTAGACAGCATTTCAAATGTACTTTAGTTATAAGTATAGGAACCTCTGTTACCCTAAAGCAGATCAGACTGGAAAGACAAAGAAGAGTGGAATCACCTCACCTAATCTTAAAATCTCAAAAAATCTGTGGTAAACTCCCTATGAATTTACATCTGTGCCCCCTGCTGCCTGGAGACACTTGCACTGTATAGGGGATTTGTCAGAACCTAAAGTGCAGTTAGCATTATTTCTTTTCTCCAAAAACTACAAATTATGTGCCATTTGTCTTATAAAATGTAGAAACTCATATACGCAAGTTTATATTTCTAAAATAAACTGTATGACAGAAGAAAGGATAAAAAACTAATGCAAGACTAGATAAAAACTTTAATTAGCTTAACATTAGACATTTTGAAACAATATTTGAACATAGCACTAATTTTACAGTTTTGTAAAAAGTAGACTGTGTTCACTTGCTCATTATTTCTTTAATTATAACACTCTTTCAAATATTAACTGTTGAGGATGCAATTTTTAGTGAATAATAACCCATGAGAATATCACATCTGACTTATGAAATGATTACATGCAAAATATATTTTTATAACAAAAATATTTTAAGAGATAGTAAAAAATTCTAACCTCTCCAAGATTAAGCCACAAACTTATTACTAAAATAAGACTTAAGGAAAATAATAGACTTTTAAGATCTAAAGTACTTTGGACCTTAATTGCATTGTGCTGGAAATTATTATCTGGGAAAACTATGATAAGACTAAATACATATATAAGGAATAGATGTGACAACAGGTTTTCCTAGGAGCTATCATAAAAAACTTCATTCTTGTTGAAATCCAGAGTAATATTTGTTTATTTTTCCAACAACATTTGTATTAACTTTGCTTTTAGATGCATTTTCACTGCCTTGTTAACCTATTTCTTTTTTTGGATGGAATGCAATTCCCATGATTTTAAGCTTTGACTTTTGATATTTAAGGCAATCTCTGCATGTATGTTCCTGTGTTCTTTATTTCTTTTAGTTTTACTGAGTAACCTTCTTCCCCTCATTTCCCTTTTGAAATCAAACATATTGATCACTATTTTAATTTATTGTTTAATTTAAATAATATCACATGGGAATTAAATCATAATAACTTTGACCAGATTTATTTTTTTGTCTCAAATTCTTTATCAAAGTCCTTGCTACTTAGGAAAGCTGAGGACTGTCGCAGATGGTTCACTGAAATGAATGGGTGAAGCTATCACACCTTTCATTATTTGCCCTGTCTCTGAGACATTTTGACTACCTCCCTGAACAGAATTCTTTATTCCATTTTTGAGCTAACTCCTGGTTCAATATGATTTTCAGTATGCAATCAGTGGAGATGCAATCTGCCATCAGTTTCTAATATATCTTAAAAGTCTGCCAGAGCCTTTGCTTTCAAATTGTGTAACTTCACAAAATCCTCTGGGTATGTCATCCAGGAGTAACTGGACTGGACAGAGTACTTAGCTGCAAGTGTTTGCAGATGTGGTTCCAGTTTCTGTTGTTTCTGTCAACTTGTGGTGAGGACAGTCTGAGGAAAACTGAGAGAGGGGGTTAGCATTGAATTGATACATCATTTAATAGTGCTGTAATCAGAGAATGAACTAATGTAAAAGGTGGATAGCATTGCCTCTTCTAGCTATGTTTTTGGACACAAGTGGCTGCAGCTGCTGCATGTCATGGGGAGCTTACTGGGAGCTGGTGGAAATGAACCCCTTTTAATGTTCCTCTGACCATGGTAGTGCACACATAGAAATTTTATGAAAGGTGGAACATGAGGAAGACCTCAGGCCAAGAAGGGAGATGCCAGGTGACTATGGGTACCTTTAATACAAAGTGGCCACCAGAACCTGGAGCTAATGCATTAGGGGTTTTTTTGAATTTATTTTCTATATTCTACTTATGTCATTTTAGACACCAAAAAATCTTGAAGAATCAGCTCGTTCATTGGATATTTTATTTATTTCCGGCCCTGGATGGGTCTAAACATGAAGACACAGATACTTCTATTGTAAGTGATATAATTTATTGCTACCATTCTAATTGGTGAAATCAAATTTGCTGAGACAGTTTTATATGACTTCCTTTTCTGAGAGCATCAGTGTGAGCCAACAGTTTATTTATGTAGAAATTAAAGGAGGACATAATCAGGAAAGAGCATCACTAAGACTTATATCAGTCACAAAGACTTGGCAACAGTATCATATATTGCAGATACAATAGATACTAGTTTCTCTGAATCATGATGAAAAACTTTTAGAGGGTTAATGCTGCATTCTAGCTTATGTAGGCATGAAAATAGTGGTTTTACTGTGGAATAATAATGTTATGTATTTTTCTGGGAAGTGGTGTATAAACAGAGACTAATGAACTTTAGAGAACTAAGGGTGTTGTAATATACACTGCAATCCCCTGGCCTATTTCTGTAGAAGAGAATGTGTGTGCAGCACACAGGTAGCAACCCTTGAACAGCACAGTATGGGGAAGCGAACTGAGGAAGAGTATTCCCTGCGGTTTGTAAAACTGTAGAGCAGTCTGATGAGACTCCTTACACCTTGTTAAAGCAGAAACTGCTCTATTAAGGTATCTTGTGAGGAAGAACGTTAAAGAATAAGAGCTTGGTAACTAATTTATGCAATACCCTTGGCTATCCACCTGCTTGCAATTGTGACTGCATTTCACTTTCTCTCACTGTCCATCTGCCTTTTCTATTTTCATCCCATTTTGTGATGTACGTCATTGCTCTTTTCTGTGATGTCAACAGACGTTGTTGGTGTAAACAACAGTGGACTCTTACAAGGCTGTCTTTGTGAGTCATAAGTACCTAGGGCATGCAGTATTTTATCAACATCCTTCATTCTGTGTGTGGGTATCAAACACTCCCTTAGGCATCAGTACTGTTATCACAAGAGAGATTTATCAAAATTTGGGGCCAGGAAGAGGATCCTAAAGAGCAAACAGCAATCTGAGCTGGTGATGAACATATCCAGCCACATACCTGGAGGAAAGGTAGTGTTGCTTTTAGAAGAAAAGCCAACAGGGGGAAAAAGTCAAAATGCATCATCACTGTTCAGATATAAGGACATCATAATAGGTGATTCTCTTAGTGACCACTAGAGCCTATGAATTCTTTTTACTCCAACCATGTCTCAAAAAGTGACTGTGAACACTTTCAGAGGTTCCAGCTGGGAGCACACACAGATTTATGAGAACTTTTTATGTTCAAAACAGATATTTATTTCAGAATATGAAGCCATTTTTAACTGACAGATTCCTATGCTGTAAAAAAATAGCCAGATCATAGTGCAAGTATCCCAGAGACTGCAATACTATTACTTGGGTTTTTTGTTGTTATTGCTTTTGAGAGAACAATTCGATGTAGCAAACACAGTATGAGAAAAGAGTATACAAGAGACTTCTCAACTAATAAAGATTAAAAGTCTAAAATCAGCCAAAAAGTTGCTTGAATTCAACACCTGAATTAAAAAAAGAAGTTTGTCTTGGAAATAAATGGATATAATAAATTATTTGTAAAATCAATTTCATGTTCACTTGAGAACTAGCCGTTTGAATGTGTACTACAAAACTACACCTAAATAATAATTTTGCATTGTAGTAAATGTACTAAAAATACACTAATACTTAAATTTAAGAATCTTTAAGAGATATTATATGGATTTTACAACTTGTAATATATGTGAAATCTATTAATGCTTATTTTAGAGATAGAAAAGCAGAGACACATGAATCTTGGCTCTCAGTATCATTTGTACTATCACTTTGAGAAATAGGTATTATAATTTCAGACTAGACAACTGCTTCTTCAAAGACCTAAAAATTTTCATTTAGGTTCAGGAAAGCAGCTGTGAATGTGTGGTTTTTTTCCAGTGTCAATATTTAAACTGTAATGACCCTATATTAATTTTATAGTTTTCCATGTAAAAGGAACATTATCAAATTTATTTACTCTTTGTAACTGCAGTAAATATGCGTAGAAAAAATTGTGATTCATTGTCATGTAAAATCCAGTACCTAATAAAATTCATTACATTTTAGTCATTTTGTTGCTGGTTCTTGTGATTTTTATCTCATGATAGACAATTTTCCCGAAAACTCCAGACTCTAGATTCATGCAAATTTGTCAGTATTTTATGTTTTATTAGAAAAATCAAACAGTTTGGTGAATATCATGTGACCCCTTTCAGTATCAACACTATGTTGCAATATCAAGAAACTTTATTTTTTTAAAACAGACTTTTTTCACTGATAAGGGAAAGATGTCTTTTTTTTTCTTTTAAAAAGTACTATAATTGCAAATTAATCATTTTTTTTGCATGAGTAATGTCAAGTGTTTGCCACATTGCTAACAAGAGCCTGCTCTTTGCTGCCTCTAAGTTTAGTTAATTATAAATTGATATTTAAATGTTTCAGCTAGGAGAACTCAAAATTTCCTTGTTCAAAAATTTTATACTTGTTTTTCTTTTTTGTAAGTGCATCTCAGTATGCTTTTCGTAGCTTTGCATAACTTCTCTATCAGAACAAATATTAGGTTAATGCGTAATGTTCTGGTTCCCCATATTTGGTGAAAATTTCCCTTCTTGAATATTAATATTCCAAGCATGAACTGCATTTTCTGAGGCAAACATGATCTAAGAACTATGCTGCTGATTGTACACAGAAAACCAAATCAATTATAATTAAATGTCATGTTAAGTTTCCTTGAAATGTCAGTGAGGAGTCGCAAATGTATTTTAAATGTACTTTTAAATACTTTAAAAACAAAAACTGCCTTATATTCCCAGGTTTATATTATGTTATCAACAGGTAGATCTTTATCGTCATTTTAGTATACTTAAGGAATACACAGAATTTACTGTGAATGGTGCTGTTAATTGTAAAACAGTCTGTGTATTTCTATGCAGCAACTCACGTTCATTCCTGAAGTTTGTTTTCACTAGAATTCTTTGTTTTGACCTTCTGTAATTAATATTGTTTTTCACACTTCATTCTGCATTAAAAATATGCATTCTCAGGACTAACTACGTACTAGAGAGGCAAGGGAGCATTGCATGCTTGGAGAGCTGTAATGGAGTTTCTTGGGGAGTTCTGAGATTCCTCATTGGCACTGAAGGAAAGGCTGACTGGCTATTACGAAATGTGAAGTTGGTGTCACGGACAGTCTTCCTCTTCCTTTCCTCAGATTGCAGACAAAGAGAAATCTCTAAAACTGAACTCCATTTTGCTGTTTGGGGATGATCAAAGGGAAAAATATCCACTTGAACTGTCTCACTCACTTCTTGTCCCTTCAGAAGGAGGCATAGAGGCTGACCTCTAAAACAGATATTTTTATCAGGGTCTTCTTCTCAATTTATGAACTTTCACTCCACAAGCAGTAACACAAATGTATTTTAACTATTTATATATGGAAAATAATGGTTTTCAATATATGAATTACAATTCCCTTTATTCTAAAATTGAGGAGAGTAATTAGATTGTCAAAGTGGTTTTCATGCCTTATAAGAAAAAAACACAGTGAAAAAGGTAAGATTTGTTTTGGTTTGAATTTTTAATCTCATGCAAAAGCTACAAAGCTCAGACAAGAACTATTTCTGTGTATTTGTTTGTTTCTTTCAATTTGGGACTGGATTTCTACCACATTTAACAGTTTCCATTATTCATATTTCTATCCACACAGCTTATGGTAATAATGATAATGGCAATGGAGGGCAGTATTAGGGAGAGCACTGTGAAATTAGCGATATGTGTAAGCAAGTGCTGAAATGAAGTAGCTGGAAAGAATTTTGGACTGTGAGAGGAACCTGAATTTTCAAGAATTTTTTTTTCAGGAATCTCCGTGTGGAGTGTATGTCTCTGCAATGTATGTAAAAGCAGCCAGTATCAATACTATATTCTTTGGTTTAAATTCACAACCAAGTCAGATATTTCACTGATTGCAATAAGAGATATTTGTTGCTACTTATCACACTTGTATTTTGTTCACTTTTAGATAATGAAAGGTAGAGAAATCTTGGAAGATGTGTGAATGGATGGGCTAAAGCATTGCAATCAGACAGCATAGGAGTTGGTTTTCATTCAGCAAAGTCTAGACTCTTCAGTCGCATTTAAGGGAAAACAGTCTGCCTTGATTATTTGGACTTTTTGGATAAGGGTGAAAAAAGTAAATCTGGATATAGCAAGTTCACTGGTTTGTAGGACATAAAAACTGTATTTTGGAAGGAAATTCTTAATCCGGAGTCTACATCCGTTGAGGTTTTGCGTCTCTGCAGAAGCATGCATGACAGGCATCCAACCTGGAGCACTTTGCAAGCAAGTAATTTGTCATATTTAAACATATACAAGCTTTCTGTTCTTGACAAAATGTGCTTCCATGGACTTTGAGAACTGTTCATACCGTTTTTATTTTTACAGATCCTGTGTCCATAAGTTGCAACTGTTTTACTACACTGATGGAGCTTTAGTAGAAAAGTACAATTCAACTATTTCAGCATAATTTCTAGTGTTTTTTTCTAGTATTTTTTAAAACAGACTTGCAGCCTGTTAGCACCAAAAAAGTGCAAAAGAAGTGAAAGATGGCTAGGAGAAGTCTTTGTAATTTATATGAGGTTGTTCTGCATTTGAAGAGCTGTCCTATGAGAGACTGCCTGCTAAATGTACTGATTTAAATGAGAAAATCCTCCCTCCTATCTTGGTTTGGCACAGTTCCTAGGTGTTGGCCAACCCCAAGTAACCTGAAAGAGCAAGATTTTGGGACAGACTGACAAACTTGGACTGTGATCTCTGCTGTCCTGAGTTCTGCTGGTGACATGAGTCATATTCCTTGCACTGAACACAAATCAGAGGATTTTACAAAATCTAGATGCAAAGCGTTGATTGTTCGTTAAGTCTTAATATGGACTAATATCCTTAAAAGTGCTTTGTTTTCACAATTCTTATCTTAAATATTTTGTTAGCAACGCACATATCTACAAGGCTCTTGCAGCAAGATGACTGGAGTTAAACCAAAGAAAACAGGGAAGTTACACTGACATTGTAACAGAAACTATAACGATACGGAAATTATAGGGTGAAATGCAGTTGCTTCTCTCTGGGTGGAATGCAGTTAGCATGCCCAAAACTTATTGCACAATGACTGCCCCCACACACAACCTGCAACCTTAAGCACATGCTAAGGGGGATGAAAAGGAGGGTGGAGCGGAGTGGAGACACTGCGGCCAGGCTCTGTTGAAATCTTTGCAGAGAGGGGAACTTATGGTACTTTGTAGCTGATTAACCACATAGCAGCTGTCAACCAAGTTGAACCACCCTCCGATCCAACACGACTGTTCAGTGAAGGGTCCCCATAACAGTGTGTTGACAGACTGGTCAGGCACAAGGGTCTCGGCTTTCCTGGGGCACTGACATCAAACACAAACGGTTGGAGAAAATCTCCCGTTTTTACACGACAACTCTGAAAGAAGGCATTATTTATGGTTTTAAGCCCATTAACTAAGCGGGCAGGATCTTCCTCCAGGACTTTCCAAAGTAGCTCTGTCTAGCCACCTGCTAACTAGGGTATGTAGAGAATTGCTTTGAGAGCACTGCTGCATCAGTGATGTAAAATTTAGGAATTAGTAAGATGCTTCTGTCAAGCAGACTATCAGCTCATTTTTTACTACAGAAATGCATATATTCACAACTATCACAACTAACACATTGGACCAGTATTTATATTGTGTTGTATTACACTTTTATTTTGATATTTGTTTCACACTATGCGTACAATTTTGTATTGACACCCTGCTTCACTGTAAACATCATCAGCACAAAAGCTGGAGTGTTGTCAGCTTCTGTCAGAAAGGAATGAGCAGAGCTTTTTCATGCATTTTCATGCATACTGTTAAGAAGCAACTTGTTTTACACTGTGTAGTATGTGTCTTCTATATTTCTACTAAAAATAATGAAAAATGCAATTAGTATGAAATAGTGAAATACAAAAATACAGCTATTAGGCACACCTGATAAGATGAAAAAACAATTTCAGAACTGATGTTGTGAAACAGGCCCTGGGGAATAAATCACTGCTCTGTTGAGGACCAATGCAGGTATGAGAGATTATTAGTATAGAATCTCTTAATTAAAAATATATATTCTTGTAAATACAGTTTTCTTTTACTTTCCATTGAAATGGGAAAACAAATGTGAAACGCAAAGCCTCCTTATTGCCTGGAAAACAATGAGATGCAATGTAATGATAATTTTTTGCCACCAGAGAACTCTTATTTTATTGTACCAACAACTCTATTCAAATATGTGTTCGTGGATGACATAATTAATTCTAGTGAAGAGAAAATACCTTTATATTTATATTTTGTCATTTGCTTTGTTCCCTGCTCTACTGGCAATTCCCACAGGGTTATTCCCTATCATCAAACTACACTAAGGAAAAAACAATTCTGCATAACTGACTGCACAGCCAGAAATAACATTTCTAAAAATCACACAAATTAATTGCGTACAGAAACTAGTTTAACTTGCTATTTTTTCCATAAAAACCCTATGCTTCTTATACTGTCAAAAAGTCCAAAACTGTGAAAATTGCAATATATTTAAAATGTGTTTTTTCTGGGAAGACGAGGGAGCCAAACTTCAAAGAACAAATGAAGAAAGAGGTTGCTGAACAAAGGTAGGAAAAGTATTTTTTCAGGATTTGGAGTTTAACTTCATTCAAGGCATTATTAGTGATGCAGAGTTTAACTGTTCATGGACAGACCCTGTTTGATCTAGGGCCTCATGTATGACTTTAATATATCACCAGGCTGAGCAACTAATTTTTTTTAGTAGCTTACATCTTTAAAAAATAAACCATACTGCCTATATATTTGTTTTAATGGTTGTGACATTCACATTTCTGCTTTAAGTTTCTGGAACCATGATATAAGATTTCCTGTCTGGTAATGATGATAGTTATTTTTTGGTGTTTGAAGTTCAACGGGCTTTATAGGCAACCCTCTGATAGATCAACATTAACCTTTTCTTCTGCTGTTAACTTTCAGACTTTTACTTACTCTGTATTTCTCTATCAGCCTGCATGGTTAAAAAATTGTAAATACCTAGCCTGAGTTTTTTTCTTACAGTAAATCTATGATGAACAAGCTTTTCCGATAACTTGAGTATTTTTAGCAAAAGCACTAATAAGACAAAAAAATTATGACATTCAGAGTATCTTCCACAATACAAAACACTTACTATCTAATCTTAAATCCAGGAAGGAGTGAGATTTTTCAGGAGTGCCTTCCTCCCTCCTAGAAGCCCCCTTCCCAGAGCTTCCCTACTTTTGAAATGCTCTATTCCCATCAGTACCTCAAATATTAACCTTAAATATTCTAAGATGACTCATGTCCTGGGCATAACTGGACACCTGACTGTTCTGAACTTTGTTCCTCATGTCCCCTAACCAAGATTCTGAAATTAGTGGTGGTATTTGTCTGGTCACAGTAAACAGTGAGACTCGAGGTGAACTTCTGATGAACAAATGAAGAGACACAGGCAAGTATATGGACTCTGAATGATCAATTCAGACCTCTACGTCTACCTTTTGGAGAACAAGATAGGTGATGCAGGTCTCCAGCTCTTGTGGATCGTCCTCTCCCATCTCCCTCCCGTGGTTTTCTTCCCTTCCCATAGCGTATGTGCATAGGGAGGGGTGATATAGAGGATAAATACACCACACGTGGTTGGAAAGAGATTTTCCCATATCCTAAAACCCTGTCTCTGTGTGGGCTGTGACATCCCTCAGAGCTGACAGTGTGTTTCCCAGGCTGAAGAAACTAGTACAGCAATATTGATTGCCATTTCTTTGAAGTCTGCATTAATTGTAGAATAAGCTAGCTAAATTCTTAGGGAGGCTAGATTTGCTTTTATATTCCTGAACAATCTCCATGAATCATGTGGACATCTGCTGTAGTTATGTAAGAAACAGGTAGTGTCTACTTTTCTTCTCTTTTTCTTAATTCCAATGTCTAGCAGGATTTTGCACTTGGGACTTGCAGTAACCCACTCACAGATTACTTGGCTCTTAAGGTGATTTGTCAGTTGGATTTATCCACTTTGAATTGAGATGAGCTGCTTGGCTTCTACATTTTCATTTCTGCTACTAGGAAGAGTTTGATAGAAGAAGCTACAGAATTACATTCCAGATCTCCAAAACACTCAGTTGTAGTGTCATATAAGGTGATGTTTAATCCCAGAGATGGGGGCGAGAAGTCCTCCTCACAGTGAGGAGTATTTTTGGTACTCTGTAAACCATATTTGTTATTAACAAATAAAAACATAATTTATAGGAGACATTTCTTCTTTGTCTCTCTTCCTATCATGCACATCAACACTGTGTATACTGTGTGAGAGAGAACTTTAGTGAAATATTTCCATTGCATGTGTTTAATTTTGCATTGCTGGGGTCCACAGAACAGTAAGGGTCAGGCAAGGTCTGCTGAGCTGCCAGTGATTTCATTGTCTTGGAGAGGACTTATCTACTTGGCTATTCAAAGAAATAGCATGCTGTGTAGTAGATCTACAACTGACAGGTTAAAGGCTGTCATCTTTCACCAGGTCTGTTTATGTGGTTAGTATTCTCCAGAAAATCCTCCAACTCCCCCAAACCAGGATCTGAAATCACGGTATTTCAACCTATGGCTAAAGCATAAATCACCCCTTCAGCCAAGCTTTTGATTTCACTTGCAATTCAGTTCTTCATCATTTGTGGTTGGAGATGTGACTGGAAAAACAGCTCAGCACAGGCTGCAGTTGCCAAAATACTGGGCTGCTTCCGGGTACATGGAGGTCTGTGGCATAGGCAGTGGTGCAATTCCCACACTGATTTAAAGCTGTGAGTAAGCCGCAGTCACACTTCAGGATACAGTTGAGATTAGTCTTACCCCCAGTATTTATATATCATCAATGCAGCAAAAAGTAATCTCAGGATGGACTGCAAATAGCAAAATTAGCAACAGTTGTCTGAAAGCTTGGTATTCAATTGCAACAAATCAAACAAATTCCTCTCTAATTCAAAAGAGTAGGGAAGATGAAAAAAAATTGTACATACAAGATGAATTCTGAGTAGGACTTCATAGTCTAAATAAAAATGATAACTTTCCATTCAGATAATTTTTTAATTCATAGTGTAGTTTCCATTCCTGGCTAACTTTTCACAGTAAGCAAATTCACAATATGCATTTCCAACTGATGCTGTATTTCTGCAAATAAAAGATGAAAATCTGATTGATTTTATAATAATTAAAAAAAATTATTCTGCTATTAAGGTCCTAAATTAGGTGGGAATGTCTAATTGTACTTAGTGTATTATACATGGAAATCTTTAATACTTCTTAATTTCAAGAGCATTTCTTCAAGTGAAAGAAAAAATTATTCCAAGCATTTTTTCTGACAGTCTAATTCTGGTACTGGTTTTCATCTGTTTGGTCAAATCTTGGACTCAGTGATCTCAGAGGTCTTTTCCAACCTAATTGATTCTGTGATTCTGTATCAGACATGAATTAGAGACATAATTGTGACAGATTTTTTAGATACAGAGGTTTGGTTTTTTTGTTGTTTTTTTTCTTAATTAATTGTGGGAGATCCTGGGAAAAAAATTCCTCTTGTGCAATTGAATTCATATCAGTGACATATATTTAATAAATTCATTTCTGCTCAACAAAAGAGCAGTTATGAAGTTAGTTGAAAGGGAAGAAAATATTTTAAAAGATATGCTGTTTTTACTTCAGGTAGTTCCCTGATCTGACACCAATGTAGCAACCAGAGAACACTTTTATATTACTGCTATTTTCATGTACAAATTGAAATACAGGAGAATTGATGGAGTCACGTTTTCATAAGGAATGTTTCTGATTTTATTGAAATCACATTTGCAAAACTGTGAGAGGAAGTCTCAAAATGTTTTGGAGATAACTCAGTTATCTCCACATGATTCAGCACGTAGCTTTATGTTTCCCTCATCCCACTCCAGTGGCAGCCACTGGCTGAGTGCTACTGGCCAAGGAAGGATGCCAGCCACTGATGGTTAATGTCACCCTGCTTTGGAAGGCACTGGTCAGGGTCGTGGGGTCATGTCAACTCCGCGTTGCTGCTCCTGTGAGGTAGCTTTAGCATGGCCTGCAGCTTAGTGTCATGTTAGTCAAGGAGATCAAGATCAACCTTGTGCCATCAATGACTAAAATGCCCTCAAAAAGGCCCTCTGCTATGGGCAGGCAGCAGGGAGCATTCTGTAAGGAAGCCCTGTTACAGAGAAGTCTATTTTTGGGGAAGCCTTGGCAATCTGCATTGTTTCTTCTCTCTTACTCCTTTCTGCCTGGTTGACATTTTGATGTGAGAAATCTGTCACCATTCCTAAATTCCCAGTTCATTTCAATGTAGTACTTTATTCGTATCCTGAATGGCTGATCATGTGTAGACCTCTTTTTTAGCTTCAAAATCAGTTCCAAGCAACAACTAAAATACACAGGTGTCAGTTTCTTATTGTGTATAATGGCACATAGCTGTAAAAACAATTCACAAATACATGCAAGGGAAGTTTATTTTCTAAGTAAGTGATGAACAAATGATTGTGAAGAACATAAAAATTGCAAAATAGCAGTTATTTTTATGTTCTTCATTAACTCACACATGAATTTGACCATTCAATAAAACAGAACGAGAAGGAGCTTCAGATTGTTGTATTTGTTATAATCAATATTGTAATTCAAAAAAAGTGAATAAAGTTGTTTAAAACAATTAATTGTGAAATGCCATTATGTCATTTTTTCAAGTCAGTCTGTTGACAGAGGATTACTTACAAACCTGCAAAATGCCAGATTGTAAATACAGTCTGAGTGATTTCCAAGTAAACGGGCAGGTGCATATATTTGCATCTGTAAACTAGTTTGCTGCAGAATTAATTTTGCCCTTTAGAAATCAGATTTTTAATTCAATTCCATATTTCAACATAATAATCTTCAACATACAAACTGCAGAGAAACAAAATTATTTTCAAATATGGACTGAATAAAAAAAATTCCTTCAAAATTAAGTATACACAGGTTGCCGAGCAGAATTGTGAGTGCAACCAATGTGAATATAAGAGAGAAGCAAAATTTAAACCCACTAAGAAGTTTCCCAAAACATGATGTAATTGTTAGACAGCTAAGCTAGGAGAAGATATTCGATGTTCTTTCCAAGTCCTTTTATAATGGTGAGTAGGTCTGCCCAGTGCAAACTTCTTTTCTTAGTCAGAAATACTTGTTAACTATCACATCTGTCATGGAGACTACTTTAACTGAAGTTGTTTTGGTTTCAAATGATAAAACTTAAGCTTTGACTTCAGCAAAGTATTCGTAACCCTCACACGTATGTTTTTTTACTTTCGTATGAAGTGCTGCATTGTTGCACAGCCTCACAAATTAGAAATATTTTGTTAAATGAAAAACTTCATAGTGTTAAAATCAGGTACCATAAAGTCTTTGAGGACTAGGGAAGCCACACAACTCTATTATGTTATATATTCATTTTCATTTTATCAGCAAGTAACTTTTTATTTGGGTATGAATCATGGTTACTGATAGCAGAAATGAATGAGCTGGATTCCTCTGATTAACTATAATGGATTTTTTTGGGAGTTTGTTTGGTCTAATCTAGTCTGAATTAGATTAGAATTTAGGTGTAGTGATTTATCTGGCTATAGGGAGCAAAAATGTGCAATTAAGTGCATGTGAGTTGTACCAGTTGGAGAACCCAGATCAAAATTCATCTGAAAAAAAGAGGCAACAAATAGCTGTGCATTACAAAAATACATACTATATATACTATATAGTTAGTCTTCAGTGTCATTACATCTCCTAGATTAAAAAAAGTAATCAATCTATATAATCATTTATTTTATACATACAGACAACATCTGTTTACCAAACTACTAAAAAAAAATTTTATTTTAAACTAAACTAATGTTAGATGTTTTGACCACTGTTGTTTGTTTTCATCACTATGCACAAAAATTTGTCCTAATTCCAAAAATTTGTCCTAATTCCTTGTGTGTGAGAAACATTAAAAAAAAAAAATCCCTTTTAACAGAGTTAGAGGATCCTGTCCAGAATACTCTATTTCTCTCTCTGTTAAAATCTATAAAAATGACAGCTTGTTAGTAGATAGATAAATTCAGGCTTCCAGTCCATGTCTTTGTTTTCCAAATGAGTATCAGCAACCACTATGTAAAATCAGCAGCATACAAGTTAAACAGAAGTAGCAGATGGGTGAATTTCACATAGTCTTTTCAAAATTAGTATGGATGGGTGTGGGGGGAAAGAGAGGGAAGCATGGGAAATTATAGTGTTTTGTTGGTATAAAATGAAGGAGTTGAAAAATATTAGCTGTTTCACAGGAACAAAAAATGTAGAAAATAGGAAAAAGATTAAAGCCTAAATGAAGTGTTCTGAATAGAAACATTTACCTACTTTGGCAAGCGAGAGAGAGAAATTTTCTGTGCTGCTACTATTTTTTACTTTTCTCTGTATTAGGAATAAAATCA